>NC_135975.1:2011803-2241403 GCF_053455715.1 Rhinoraja longicauda
AGGAGGAGAGAGAGGGGGAGGGGAGAAAAGAGGGGGAGAGAGAAAAGAGAGAGGGAAGGTCAAAGTTTTCTCGTCGGTAAAGGGGTGTAGAGTGTGTGTGGGAGAGAGACAGGGGGGGGGGGGGGAGGCAGGTATAGCCGGGAGTGATGGGCAGAAGGGCAGAAGGGCAGCCGCTTGCTGGGTTGTGAGTCTATCTCCTGCAGCCCAGCCTCGCTGTCTGACGCTGATTCGCATTGCAGCAATGAGTTAGAAACAGCCCATGCAATAAAGGCGATGCTCCAGCGACTGATAGGCTGTGGCTCCGTCTCCATCTCCTGCCCAGAGCAGGGGGTTTCACACTCACACACACCACTCTCCCCCCCACTCCTCTCTCTCTCTCTCCCCCTCTCCCCCACCCCCTCTCCCTCACCCCCTCCCTCTCCCCTTCCCCTCTCTCTCCTCTTCCCTTCTCTCCCCCTCCTCCCCCTCTCTCCTCTTCCTCTCTCCCCCTCTCTCTCCCTCCCTCTCCCCATCCTTCCCTCTCCCCTTCCCCTCTCCCATTCTCATCTCCTCTCCCCTCCCTCTCCCCCCTCCCTCTCCCCTCCCTCTCCCCCCTCCCTCTCCCCCCTCCCTCTCCCCCCTCCCTCTCCCCCCTCCCTCTCCCCCCTCCCTCTCCCCCTCCCTCTCCCCCCTCCCTCTCCCCCCTCCCTCTCCCCCTCCCTCTCCCCCTCCCTCTCCCCCTCCCTCTCCCCCCTCCCTCTCCCCCCTCCCTCTCCCCCCTCCCCCTCCCCCTCCCTCTCCCCCTCCCCCTCCCCCTCCCTCTCCCTCTCCCTCTCCCTCTCCCTCTCCCTCTCCCTCTCCCTCTCCCTCTCCTCTCCCTCTCCCCTCTCCCTCTCCCTCTCCCCCTCCCCCTCCCTCTCCCTCTCCCCCTCCCTCTCCCCCCTCCCTCTCCCTCTCCCCTCTCCCTCCTCCCTCTCCCCCTCCCTCTCCCTCTCCCCTCTCCCCTCTCCCTCCTCCCTCTCCCCCTCCCTCTCCCTCTCCCCCTCCCTCTCCCTCTCCCTCTCCCTCTCCCTCTCCCTCTCCCTCTCCCTCTCCCTCTCCCTCTCCCTCTCCCCCTCCCTCTCCCTCTCCCTCTCCCTCTCCCTCTCCCCCTCTCCCCCTCCCTCTCCCCCCTCCCTCTCCCTCTCCCTCTCCCTCCTCCCTCTCCCCCTCCCTCTCCTCTCCCCTCCCCCTCCCTCTCCCTCTCCCTCTCCCTCTCCCTCTCCCTCTCCCTCTCCCTCTCCCCCCTCCCTCTCCCTCTCCCTCTCCCTCTCCCTCTCCCCCCCTCCCTCTCCCTCTCCCCCCTCCCTCTCCCTCTCCCCTCTCCCTCCTCCCTCTCCCCCTCCCTCTCCCTCTCCCCCTCCCTCTCCCTCTCCCTCTCCCTCTCCCTCTCCCTCCTCCCTCTCCCCCTCCCTCTCCCTCTCCCCCTCCCCCTCCCTCTCCCCCTCCCTCTCCCCCTCCCTCTCCTCTCCCCCTCCCCCTCCCTCTCCCCCTCCCTCTCCCTCTCCCCCTCCCTCTCCCCTCCCTCTCCCCCTCTCCCTCTCCCCCTCCCCTCCCTCTCCCTCTCCCCTCCTCTCCCCCCTCCCTCTCCCCCCTCCCTCTCCCCCTCCCTCTCCCCCCTCCCTCTCCCTCTCCCTCTCCCCCTCCCTCTCCCTCTCCCCCTCCCTCTCCCCCTCCCTCTCCCCCTCTCCCTCTCCCCCCCTCCCTCTCCCTCTCCCCCTCCCTCTCCCCCTCCCCCCTCCCTCACCCCTCACCCCCCGCCCCTCCCCCTGCTTTTAACTTTCCAACACGTATTCTGTGAGCGCTTCAGTTACCGTACAGCACAGAAACAGGCCCTTCGGCCCACAATGTCCATGCTGATCATGATGTCAAGATTGCTAACTCTAGGGACTAGTGGAATCAAGGGATGTGGGGAGAAGGCAGGCACGGGTTACTGATTGTGGATGATCAGCCATGATCGCAATGAATGGCGGTGCTGGCTCGAAGGGCCGAATGGCCTCCTCCTGCACCTATTTTCTATGTTTCTATCATCTAATCTCCTCCGCCTGCACGTGATCCATGTCCCTCCATTCCCTCCATATCCATGTGCCTGTCTAAAAGCCTCTTAAACACCATTATCGTATCTGCCTCCACCCCTGGCAGTGCGTTCCAGGACCCACCCCCCTCTGTGTAATAAACCTGCCCCACACACCTCCTTTGCCCCTCTCACCTTAAAGCTGCGCCCTCTGACTTTGATATCTCCGCCCCAGGTTCTGTCTGTCTATCTCTGCCTGGTAACTCCATACACTTCTACAAGGTCTCCCCAATACCTCTGGCCTTCCACAGCCAACACTCCAAGTCTGTCTCAGGCAGAACTCAACTGAGAGTTATGTGGTGAATCTGTGGAACTCATGGCCACAGACGGCTGTGGAGGCCACAAGTCAGTGGATATTTTTAAGGCAGAGATTGACAGATTCTCGATTAGTGTGGGTGTCAGGGGTTATGGGGGAGGAGGCAGGAGAATGGGGTTGGGAGGGAGAGATAGATCTGAAGAAGGGTCTCGACCCGAAACGTTTCCCATTCCTTCTCTCCAGAGATGCTGCCTGACCCGCTGAGTTACTCCAGCACTCTGTGAAACGTCACCTATCCATGTTCTCCACAGATGCTGCGGACCCGCTGAGTTACTCCAGCACTCTGTGTTCTACACAAGGTTCCAGCACCTCCAGTTCCTTGTGCCTCCCGGTGATCCTCTGCACCCTCTCCAAAGCTTCCACATCCTTCCTGCAATGGGGGCGACCGATGCTTCAGATGCGGCCTGGCCAACGCTCTTGGCTTCCTGACTCTCGCACTCAATGCCCCGGTCAGTCATCTGTACTTTGGTACCGAGACCTTTGCTTCCAATTCTCCGCAGTGCCCAGCACTCTCTGTCGTCTCCCTTTGTTCCAGGGCGTTCGTGTCTCCTGGCGCCACAGGTCGTTGTGCTCCACCGTACAGCTGCAGAGGCTCAGGAGAGGGTTCCTCGACATTCCGAACCTCTGCAATCAAATAAGGAAGTGGAGGCATTGGAGGGTGGAGTGGAGAGATTAAAGGTGGTGCTTCCAGGAGCGGTGTGGAGACGGTGTTACATGACTGGATCAACCTGGAAATCTCTTTTGCAAACTGCTGCCCCACTGCTCAAGACCGCGGGTTTGGTCACGAGGTCTTAAGAGATAGGAGAAGAATTAGGCCATTCGGCCCGTCAAGTCAACTCCGCCATTCAATCGCGGCTGATCTATCTCTCCCTCCTAACCCCATTCTCCTGCCTTCTGCCCCATTAACCCCTGACACCCCTGAGAATGATCAGCCATGATCACATTGAATGGCGGTGCTGGCTCAAAGGGCCGAATGGCCTCCTCCTGCACCTATTGTCTATTGTCTATTGTCACCCGCACTAATGAAGAATCTATCTATCTCTGCCACAAAAATATCCACTGACTTGTGGCCTCCACAGTCTTGTGTGACAAAGAATCCCACAGATTCACCACCCTCTGACTCAAGAAGCTGCTCCCCACCTCCCATCCTAAAGAACGTCCTTTAATTCTGAGGCTGTGCCCTCTGGTCCTAGACTCTCCCACTGGTGGAAGCATCCTCGGTGACATCGTGAAAGACGGGAACGATGGAATGATAAATAGGAGAGATGGCACAAAATGAAAGTGGCCACAAACTTGCCAGAGGAGTTGCAAATGGGAAAGAGCAGGACAATTATCTGAAACGACCAGGAGTCAGGATTGGGTGATCTGATAAATTGAAATACTACGCCATTAAATGATAAGCTATTTCTATATTTGAGGCTTTTCACTGACGTCAGTCTCACTTGACAATGCTTTTTAAGTAATTTTATTATTTGTAATGTTAACACTTAACAGCTCTTAACACTTTAACATTTAAAAAGAGGTTTTATAAGTGGCACAGAATGAAACCAATCCTTCAAGTTAAAAGGTTAAAAACAAATGAATATATAAAAGAATATATAAAAACCCATTCCTTCTCTCCAGAGATGCTGCCTGTCCCACCGAGTTACTCCAGCATTTTGTGTCTATTTTCGGTGTAAAACCAGCATCTGCAGCTCCTTTTAGTTTAGATTAGCAGCGCGGAAACAGGCCCTTCGGCCCACCGAGTCCGTGCCGACCAGCGATCCCCGCACACTAACACTATCCTACACCCACCAGGGACAATTTTACATTGATACCAAGCCAATTAGCCTGCAGACCTGTGCATCTTTGGAGTGTGGGAGGAAACCGGAGCACCCGGAGAAAACCCACGCAGGTCACGGGGAGAACGTACAAACTCCGTCGTACAGACAGCGCCCGTAGTCAGGATGGAATCCGGGTCTCTGGCGCTGTGAGGCAGCAGCTCTACCCGCTGCACCACCGTTCCTTCTCACATGTAAAAGGCCGATCTCCTTTTCATAAATCAGGGGGTGATTTCTTCGATGCTGATGCAAATTTCAGGCCCAAAACACGCAGGAGGATGCAGTAAAATGTAATGCTAATGCTCTGCGCAATTTAAAACCATCAATAAATGCATGACGCCCTGCAACGACCCATCTGCACTAATGCTGCTGTTTAAAAAAAAACATTTCAATCAGCCTAATTGTGTAGAAGACACATTGTTGGTTCGACAGCTTATTGAATGGGGGAAGCATTTTGCTAATGTGAGGTAAATGATACAAAAAGCTCAGGGAACAATGGACAAACACTGAAAGAGCGGGGGATTTGGCAGAATATGGACCAGGGGCCTCAATTATTCACTGCCTTCCTTAATAGCTTGGATAATATAGCAGAGCACATAAATCCAAGCTTGCCAATGATAGATACATTGGTGCTACAGTATGTTCTGCAGACAGAGCAGAAAATAGAATTTCATTTATTGTCCTTGCGTGGGCGATATTACACGTCGACCTCTGAGACATTGGATCAGAGGCAACCAGGAACAAAACAGTCCAAAGGACACAGAGTGCTGGAGTAACTCAGCGGGTCAGGCAGCATCTCTGGAGAACATGGATAGGTGACGTTTCACAGAGTGCTGGAGTAACTCAGCGGGTCAGGCAGCATCTCTGGAGAACATGGATAGGTGACGTTTCACAGAGTGCTGGAGTAACTCAGCGGGTCAGGTAGCATCTGGGGAGAACATGGATAGGTGACGTTTCACAGAGTGCTGGAGTAACTCAGCGGGTCAGGCAGCATCTGGGGAGAACATGGATAGGTGACGTTTCACAGAGTGCTGGAGTAACTCAGCGGGTCAGGTAGCATCTGGGGAGAACATGGATAGGTGACGTTTCACAGAGTGCTGGAGTAACTCAGCGGGTCAGGCAGCATCTGTGGAAAACATGGATAGGTGACGTTTCACAGAGTCTATGTTTCTATGTTTCAGTAACAATCGATGTGAAGGGGAGGGCAGTTTATTTAGGCAGTAGGATAAAGGGAAAGGACATTTATTGTCCAAAGAATGCCCCCTCCCACTCCCAGTCTGACCTTTCTGTCATGGGCCTCCTCCAGTGCCATAGTGAGGCCCACCGGAAATTGGAGGAACAGCACCTCATATTTCGCTTGGGCAGCTTGCAGCCCAGCGGTATGAACATTGACTTCTCCAACTTTAGATAGTTTCTCTGCCCCTCTCTTCCCCTCCCCCTTCCCAGATGTCCCTCTATCTTCCTGTCTCCACCTATATCCTTCCTTTGTCCCGCCCAACCTGAAATCGGTCTGAAGAAGGGTCTCGACCCGAAACATCACCCATTCCTTCTCTCCTGAGATGCTGCCTGACCTGCTGAGTTACTGCAGCATTTTGTAAATAAATACCTTCGATTTGTACCAGCATCTGTAGTTATTTTTTAAATAAAGAATGTAATGAGCTCATTAATTCTACGCGTCTTTGGTGCATTAGGGTCAGGCTTGGCTTACAGAGAGTTGCTGTCTACATGGAGTCATCAACCTGTCAGCCTAAGCTGCACTGCCGAGAGTTAAACTAAGCTGACAAGTGTTGGTGTTAGTTTGTTATTGTCACGTCTACAATAATAACATCGTTTGCGTGCTACCCGGTCAAACTGTGGTACGTGAGTACGATCACACCATACACTAGTATAACGGGTAGTTCAAAACAGAAAGATACCAGAGCTAGAATCTTAGAAACACAGACAATAGGTGCAGGTGGAAGCCATTCGGCCTTTCGAGCCAGCACCGCCATTCACTGTGATCGTGGCTGATCATCCACAATCAGTAACCCGTGCCTGCCTTCTCCCCATATCCCTTGATTCCATCAGCCCCTAGAGCTCTATCTAACTCCCTTTTAAATTCATCCAGTGAATTGGCCTCCACTGCCCTCTGTGGCAGAGAATTCCACAAATTCACAACTCTCTGGGTGAAAAAGTCTTTTTCTCACCTCAGTTTTAAATGGCCTCCCCTTTATTCTTAAACTGTGTGGCCCCTGGTTCTGGACTCCCCCAACATTGGGAACATTTTAGACACAAAACAGACACAAAATGCTGGAGAGACTCAGCGGGTCAGGCAGCATCTCTGGAGAGAAGGAATGGGCGACGTTTTGGGTCGAGACCCTTGTGCAGAATCGAACACAGATCTCTGGCGCTGTGAGACAGCAACACGACCAATGCACCATCGAGCCAAAGTCCTTTTCAATAGACAATAGGTTCAGGAGGAGGCCATTCAGCCCATCGAGCCAGCACCACCATTCAATGTAATCATGGCTGATCATTCTCAATCAGTACCCCGTTCCTGCCTTCTCCCCATACCCCCTGACTCCGCTATCTTTAAGAGCTTTATCTAGCTCCCTCTTGAATGCAGAGAATTGGCCTCCACTGCCTTCTGAGGCAGTGAATTCCACAGATTCACAACTCTCTGACTGAAAAAGTTTTTCCTCATCTCCGTTCTAAATGGCCTACCCCTTATTCTTAAACTGTGGCTCCTTGTTCTGGACTCCCCCAACATTGGGAACATGTTTCCTGCCTCTAACGTGTCTAACCCCTTAATAATCTTATATGTTTCGATAAGATCCCCTCTCATCCTTCTAAATTCCAGTGTGTACAAGCCTAGTCGCTCCAGTCTTTCAACATACGACAGTCCCGCCATTCCAGGAATTAACCTAGTAAACCTAGGCTGCAAGCCCTCAATAGCAAGAATATCCTTCCTCAAATTTCATGCACTACAAGCCCCTTGCATTACCTGCAGAATCTCTCAGTCTCAGCAAATCCCAGAAGCTGCAGACCCAGGTTCCATCCTGACTACGGGCACTGTCTGTACGGAGTTTGTACGTTCTCCCCATGACCTGCGTGGGTTTTCTCCGAGATCTCTAGTTTCCTCCCACACTCCAAAGACGTGCAGGTTTGTAGGTTAATGGGCTTGATATAAATGTAAATCGTCTCTAGTGTGTGTGTGTGTGTGTGTAGGATAGTGTTAGTGTGCGGGGATCGCTGGTCGGCACGGACTCGGTGGGCCGAAGGGCCTGTTTCCGCGCTGTACCACTAAAGTAAACAAAACTAAATAGCCTATTACATTTCAGAGGACGGAACAGTCAATTTGCAACTACTGAACATCCACAAACAGCACAGTAATAACTATGACATTATCTGAAGTTACTGGAAGATAAATAGTGGTTACCGGCGATGAATGCCATTCCCCCACCTCCCACTGATCCGTCTCAAACAGCGCACAGCACTTAGTCTGACACCTCTTCGTCAAATCCACAACCAGACAGTCGGCCAATCACAGAAACATAGAAAATAGGTGCAGGAGGAGGCCATTCTGCCCTTCGATCCAGCACCGCCATTCAATACGATCATGGCTGATCATCCAGAATCAGTGCCCCGTTCCTGCTTTCTCCCCACATCCCTTGATTCCGTTAGCCCCAAGAGCTAAATCTAACTCTCTCTTCACAAATCACGTCAACGAAGTGAAAGTAGGCCATTCGGCCCATCAAGTCTCTGCGCTGTAGTTCAGTTCAGTTCAGTTTATTGTCCCGTGTACCGAGGTACAGTGAAAAGCTTTTGTTGCGTGCTAACCAGTCAGCGGAAAGACAATACATGGTTACAATGTACAGGATAAAGATGTAAGAGTGTGGAGCGATTGTGATATGTGATTGTTGACCTGCTTCTGTGGCCGGCACAAAAATAGTTGCCTGGGTTGGGTTTGTTCATCACCTCAACGTCAGGCTCGGTCTCAGACTCTGCATCTCTGGAGTGGAAACCTCAACCCAAGACCTGTAACTCAAAGCATTCGAGTGCCAAAACTCACACATAAACATGAATTTTTATTCACAAAATGCTGGAGTAACTCAGCAGGTCGGGCAGCATCTCGGGAGAGAAGGAATGGGTGACGTTTCAGGTCGAGACCCTTCTTCAGACCCTGCTGCCTGACCTGCTGAGTTACTCCAGCATTTTGTGAATAAATCGATTTGTACCAGCATCTGCAGTTATTTTCTTATAACATTAATTTTTAGTTTAGTTTAGTTTATTTTAGAGACACAGCGCGGAAACAGTCCCTTCGGCCCACCGGGTCCGCGCCAACCAGTGATCCCCGCACATTAACACCATCCTACACACACTAGGGACTATGTTTACATTTACCCAGCCAATTAACCTACAAACCTGTACGTCTTTGGAGTGTGGGAGGAAACTGAAGATCTCTGAGAAAACCCACGCAGGTCATGGGGAGAACGTACAAACTCCGTACAGACAGCACCTCTGGAGAACATTGGATAGGTGACGTTTCACAGAGTGCTGGAGTAACTCAGTGGGTCAGGCAGCATCTCTGGAGAGAAGGCATGGGTGACGTTTCGGGTCGAGACCCTTCCGTCATTGTATGCCTTAGTGTTTGTGTCAAATGTAACACATGACACGTGTGGTGTGGTGCAGAGTAAGCAAGATTGTGTTCCTTTTGTCCATTAAAAATGGGCAGATAGGAAGCAAAGAGTAAGAATTAACGGGTCCTTTTCAGAATGGCTGAGTTACTCCAGCACTCTGAAACGTCACCTATCCATGTTCTCCAGAGATGCTGCCTGACCCACTGAGTTACACCAGCACTCTGTGAAACGTCACCTATCCATGTTCTCCACAGATGCTGCCTGACCCGCTGAGTTACTCCAGCACTCTGTGTCCACCTTCAATGAAAAGTCACATTGTGCTTGGGGCTCCCCCTGCTGGATGCTTTATTCTGTACACAGCAAAAAGCCTTTAGGGAATCAGTCACATTCACACAGCGGAAACAGGCCCTTCGGCCCAACTTGCCGACACCGACCAACCTACCCCACCAACTCCAGTCCCACCTGCCTGCATTTGGCCCATATCCGTCTAAACCTGTCCTATCCACGTACCTGTCTGAAGAAGGGTCTCGACCCGAAACGTCACCCATTCCTTCTCTCCCGAGATGCTGCCTGACCTGCTGAGTTACTCCAGCATTTTGTGAATAAATCTATCCACGTACCTGTCTAAATGTTTCTTAAACATTTTGCGGGGTGGCTGAGCGTGGCGGGAGTGTCCCGTGGAGCCTCACGGGGCCCGATCCACCCGCCACACAACCACGGCGCCGACCGCAACACACCCAGCTAGGTCCGACTCTCCCCAAAGGCCTCTCATGGGACGGCGGAGAAACCAGGCGGCAAGGCCCGCCTTGGCCGAAGGAGCCTCTGCGAAGGTGGGAGCCTCGACGGCAACAGGAGCCCCGGTGGTGGTGGTGGGGCCCGGTGGGAGGGCCTCAGTGGTGGGAGGGCCTCAGTGATAGTGGGGCCCGGTGGGGCCTCAGTGGTGGTGGTGGGGCCTCGGTGGTGGTGGTGGTGGGGCCCTGGTGGTGGTGGTGGGGCCTCAGTGGTGGTGGGGCCCTGGTGGTGGTGGGGCCCTGATGGTGGTGGTGGGGCCTCAGTGGTGGTGGACCCTGGTGGTGGTGGTAGGGCCCGGTGGTGGTGGGGCCCTGGTGGTGGTGGGGCCCTGGTGGTGGGGCCCTGGGGGTGGTGGTGGGGCCCTGGTGGTGGTGGTGGGGCCCGGTGGTGGTGGTGGGGCCCTGGTGGTGGTGGTGGGGCCCTGGTGGTTGTGATGGGGCCCTGGTGGTTGTGGTGGGGTCCTGGTGGTGGTGGTGGGGCCCTGTTGGTGGTGGTGGTGGGGCCCTGTTGGTGGTGGGGCCTCGGTGCTGGGGCCCAGTGGTGGTGGTGGGGCCCTGGTGGTGGTGGGGGCCCGGATGTGGTGTTGGGGCCCTGGTTTTGGTGGTGGGGCCCCGGCCGCAGTGGGAGGCTCGCGATCGACCCGCGACATGCAGTTGTTGAGTGTGAGGGGGGGAGGGGGGGAGGGGAAGACAATGTGGGACCGCCGTGAGGGACGGTGGTAGAACAAAGTGGGACCCGATGTGGGGAAGGGGACTCTAGTTTAGAGTCCTCTGCCCAGGGGATAAGTCTGTGTTTGTCCGTTTGTTCCGGTGAAGGCTCTGTGCACACGGCCGGCAGCCAACAGTTGCTTGTCTTTTTCTCTTTGTTTTCACTTTTAATTTCAAGTGTTCGTGTACCTTGTGTGTTGTGACTGTCGGCAGGCCCATTTCCCTCCAGGGATGAAGAAAGTTTTATAGTATCGTATCGTATCGTAAATGTTGTGATAGTCCCAGCCTCAACTACCTCATCAAGTCAAGTCAAGTTTAATTGTCACATACGTATACAAGATGCGCAGTGAAATGAAAGTGGCCACACCTGCGGGTTGTGCTAAACTACAAACAGAATAGAAAAAAAAATAATAATCATAAAAAAATAATAAATTTTAACACAAAAAATACGTTAATACAGTAAATTAAATTAAATGAGTCCCTGGTGATATGAGAGTTAACAGTCCTGATGGCCTGTGGGAAGAAACTCCGTCTCATCCTCTCTGTTTTCACAGCGTGACAGCGGAGGCGTTTGCCTGACCGTAGCAGCTGGAGCAGTCCGTTGCTGGGGTGGCAGGGGTCCCCCATAAAGTTGCTGGCTCTGGATCTGCACCTCCTGATGTATAGGTCCTGCAGGGGGGCGAGTGTAGTTCCCATGGTGCGTTCAGCCGAACGCACTACTCTCTGTTGAGCCTTCCTGTCCTGGGCAGAGCTGTTCCCAAACCAGATTGTGATGTTGCCAGACAAGATGCTTTCTACAGCCCCTGAGTAGAAGCACTGAATGATCCTCAGAGAGACTCTAAATTTCCTCAACTGTCTGAGGTGGTAAAGGCACTGCCTTGCCTTACTCACCAGTGCGGCAATGTGTGTTGTCCACGTCAGATCCTCTGTGATGTGGACTGACTCCCAGGTATTTAAAGCTGCTCACCCTATCCACAATAGACCCATTTATCTCCAGTGGCGTGTACGTCCTTGGATGTTGAGCCCTTCTAAAGTCTACAATCAGCTCCTTAGTTTTTGTGACATTCAATAGGAGGCTGTTGTCCCGACACCAGAGTGCCAGATCAGCCACTTTCTCCCGGTAGGTCAGTCTGGCAGCTCGTTCCATACACCCACCACCCTCTGTGTGAAAAGGTTTCCCTCAAGTTCCGATTAGATCTTTATCCCTTCACCTTAAACCTGTGTCCTCTGGTCCTCGATTCCCCTACTCTGGGCAAGAGACTCTGTGCATCTACCCGATCTATTCCCCTCATGGTTTCGAGCATATAAGAGTATAAGAGCACCCCTCATCCTCCTAAACTCCAAGGAACAGTGTCCCAGCCTGCTCAACCTCTCCCTGTAGCTCACACCCTCTGAATATAAATTTTTCCTGCAAATTACATTAACAGTTTGAAATTGTAAAGACATCTACAGATGCTTTGGAGAAGTATTTTATTGGGACGCATCACAGCATGGTTTGGGAACAGCTCCATCCAAGACCGCTAGAAATTGTAGACACAGCCCAGCCCATCACACAAACCAATCGCCCTTCCGATTACTCCGGTTTCCTCCCACATCCCAAAGACGTGCGGGTTGCAGGTTAATTGGCCCCAGTGTGGACGAGAAAGTGGGAAAACATAGAACTAGGGCCTGTGGACTTTAACACCGTGAAGCCCGCGCGCGGTCTCTATTGAGAAGAGGCTGCCTCGGGAGCTTCACGCCGTGTAGAGTTTCACCGCCCCAACACGGGGAGTTTCGATCGCACCGATGCGAGGGCCTCGGACAGTCGGCAGCGGCGACTGCAGACGGTTCAAAAGCCCCGACCGCGGGTGAACAGAGAAAGATGATTGAACTTTATTACTGTCCATCACAGTGAGGAATGTGGAATCCGCTGTGGTGGATGTTTATGTTAACATTTATTTTCTGTGGGTGTGTGTCTTGTTGCTTTTCACTTAGCATGGATGTATAGTAACTCAAATTTCACTGCACCTTAATTGGTACATGTGACAATAAATTGATCTTGAAATCATGAACCAGTGTGAAAGGGTGATCGATGGTTGGCCTGGACTCTGTGCGTCGAAGGACCCGTTTCCACGCTGTATCTTTGAACTAAAATAATACTTTGACACCACACACGAGGAACTGATAACACTCGTCCATTGGGCCTTCAATTATAATATAGACATGCAGCCAATTTTCAAAGTGTGGAACAGTGGTACGTGTTGGATTATTAATAAGAAAACATTGCATAGAATACCTGCAGGTAACTTGCATCTTATGAGAAACATCAATAATAAAATTATTAAAATTCCTCACCTAACATAGCTTTAACAAAAGTTTAGTATCCTACTGCGAAATATTAATGAAAGGTTGAGACACAAGCTACTGCCGATGCTGGTTTACAAGCACAGAGTGCTGGAGTAACTCAGCGGATCAGGCAGCATCTGTGGAGAACATGGATAGGTGACGTTTCACAGAGTGCTGGAGTAACTCAGCGGGTCAGGCAGCATCTCTTGGGAACATGGTGACATTTCAGATCAGGATCCTTCATCAGACTGACTCTTGCCGGGGTTGGGGGGGGGCGGGCGGAAGAAAGCTGGAAAAAAGGTGGGAGGGAGAAACCCTGGAAAGTGATAGGTGGATATAGTTGAGGGGGTGGGGGAATGATTGGCAGATCGCGGAGAAAACCCACGCAGGTGATGGGGAGCACGTACAAACTCCGTACAGACAGCACCCGTAGTCAGGATCGAAACCAGTTCTCTGGAGCTGTGAGGCAGGAACTCTACCGCTGTGCCACTGTGTATAGACAATAGATGCAGGAGGAGGCCATTCGGCTCTTCGAGCCAGCACCGCCATTCAATGTGATCATGGCTGATCATTCTCAATCAGTACCCCGTTCCTGCCTTCTCCCCATACCCCCTGACTCCGCTATCCTTAAGAGCTCTATCTAGCTCTCTCTTGAATGTATTCAGAGAATTGGCCTCCACTGCCTTCTGAGGCAGAGAATTCCACAGATTCACAACTCTCTGACTGAAAAAGTTTTTCCTCATCTCAGTTCTAAATGGCCTACCCCTTATTCTCAAACTGTGGCCCCTTGTTCTGGACTCCCCCAACATTGAGAACATGTTTCCTGCCTCTAACGTGTCCAACCCCTTAATAATCTTATACGTTTCGATAAGATCCCCTCTCATCCTTCTAAATTCCAGTGTATACAAGCCTAGTCGCTCCAGTCTTTCAACATTTGACAGTCCCGCCATTCCGGGAATTAACCTAGTAAACCTACGCTGCACACCCTCAATAGATGTCAATTTTTTTGCCCCCAATATATGAAAACCCATGGCAGGTAAAAATAGTCAGTTTAGTTTATTGTCACGTGTACCGAGGTACAGTGAAAAGCTTTTGTTGCGTGCTAACCAGTCAGCGGAAAGACTATTCATGATTACAGTCGAGGCATTCACAGTGTACAGATACATAAGGGAGTAACATTTAGTGCAAAGTAAAACCACCCGTAGTCAGGATTGAACCTGGGTCTCTGGCTCTGTCAGGCAGCAACTCAACCACACTAGTATCTCCTGTGCAAAACTGCTAAGTCATATTACACCGTGAGACGCATTTTGAAATGTAGTAAAAGTAAGTTTCCAGAGGTTTCCTGACAAAAGTGGACTGTTAGAGGTTGGCAGCTTGGTGATTGGAAGTGTACCATTTGATTACAATGAATAAAAGTTCAGCTGAATGCTCTTACGATTTATATAAATTTAATTGTACAGGAATTTATCATATTCATAGATATACAGACCTCTTCAATGACACATGGTTATCTTTGAGAAATATCTCACTCGCGTTTCAATTTGCTTTATAATCTTTACGATTGTGCGGCGTCAGCCTCTTATCTGTTTAAATGAGTCAACTTCTTTTAAACTTCATGTGTAGGAAAAAAAACTGCAGATGTTGGTAAAATGGAAGGTAGACACAAAATGCTGGAGTAACTCAGCGGGTCAGGCAGCATCTCGGGAGAGAAGGAATGGGTGACGTTTGGGGTCGAGACCCTTCTTCAGACTAATGTCAGGGGAGTCAGGCGGCATCTCGGGAGAGAAGGAATGGGTGACGTTTCGGGTCGCGACCCTTCTTCAGACAGATGTCAGGGGAGTCAGGCAGGATGTCGGGAGAGAAGGAATGGGTGACGTTTCGGGTCGAGACCCTTCTTCAGACTGATGTCAGGGGAGGGGGCGGGACCCGGGCGGGACCCGCCCCCTCCCCTGACATCAGTCTGAAGAAGGGTCTCGACCCGAAACGTCTCCCATTCCTTCTCTCCCGAGATGCTGCCTGACCCGCTGAGTTACTCCAGCATTTTGTGTCGACCTTCTTTTAAACTTAATCCGTATAAAGCTTGGCGGAGGTGAGCATGGAGGAACACTCACATGGACTTTCAGACTGAAGTTAATTCGCACCTTTCCATTTGCTTTACAATTTTCCCAGGAAGTTTTCTCCGTGCATTAGACAGCGACTATCCCTCTTCATCAGAGCTCTCAGGATCTTGATTTCTCGTCTAGTGACAGAGGGGAGGAGGAGGAGGGGAAAAAAAGAGAAATTAAGCGTTAGAGAATCACCGGTTACCTTTTGGTTCCTACCCTTTCCCGAATTACGGAGACCACAAGGAACTTCGGATGCTGGAATGGGGGGATCACAGGGATGTAATGCTGAAGATTTATAAGGCACTGGTCAGACTGCATTTGGAGCATTTTGAGCAGTTTGGGGTTGAGAGGGAGAGGGAGTAGGAAAATAACTACAGATGCTGGTACAAACCGAAGGTATTTATTCACAAAATGCTGGAGTAACTCAGCAGAGATAGATCAGCCATGATTGAATGGCAGAGTAGACTTGGTGGGCCAAATGGCCTACCTCTATTCCTATTCGAGACCCTTCTTCAGACTGATGTCAGGGGAGTCAGGCAGCATCTCAGGAGAGAAGGAATGGGTAACGTTTTGGGTCAAGACACTTCTTCAGACAGATGTCAGGAGAGTCATGCAGCATCTCAGGAGAGAAGGAATGGGTGACGTTTTGGGTTGAGACCCTTCTTGAGAGGAAGAGAGAGATCAGCCGTGATTTAATGGCAGGGTGCACTTGATGGGCCGAACAGCCCAACTTGTCTTCTTTAATTTATGACATTATATGTTGCAAAACACACTTGGCTAATAACGTGTGATTATGATTATAAGGGTCCTGACCTAAAACTTCACCCATCCTTTTTCTCCGGAGATGCTGCCTGACCCGCTGTGTTATAAGGTCATAAGGAATAGTAGAATTAGGCCATTCGGCCCATCAAGTCTACTCTGCCATTCAATCATGGCTGATCTATCTCTCCCTCCTAGCCCCATTCTCCTGCCTTCTCCCCATAACCCGCTACACCCGTACTAAGGGCGGTCACGGTGGTGCAGCGGTAGAGTTGCTGCCTTACAGTGAATGCAGCACCAGTGACCCGGGTTCAATCCCGACTACTGGCGCTGTCTGTACGGAGTTTGTACGTTCTTCCCGTGACCTGCGAGATCTTCGGTTTCCTCCCACACTCCAGACGTACAGGTTTGTGGGTTAATTGGCTTGTTAAATGTGGAAAATGTCCCTAGTGGGTGTAGGATAGTGTTAGTGTGCGGGGAAGGGCCCGTTCCCACACTGTATCTCCAAACACTAAACTAAACTAAAGTTAATTACTCCGGCACTTTGTGGTTGTCTTTGGTGTCAATCAGCATCTGCCATTCTTTGTTCCTTCAAAATTTGCCTTACCAGTTTGAGAAAATCAATGAGTTTATGAGGGTCTTCGCCTCTGGACAAGTCGACAAAGTCCTTGGGCAATCGATAGCTTAAATAGGGGCTGGGCTGTACGGTCATCTCACTGGTGATGTAGCGGAAGACTGGGCCATCCTGCAGTGGGAAGACAAACACACTGTGTGAAATCAGGAAGACCACACTGGCCTCTCTGTCCTGGGCCTCCTCCACTGTCAGAGTAAGGCCCAGCGCAAATGGAGGAACAGCACCTCGTATTCCACTTGGGCAGCTTACACCCCAGCAGTGTGACTATTGATTTCTCTTTCTTCGTGTAACCCTTGCTACCTCTCTCTCTCTCCGCCCCTCCCCACCCATGTCGTACCAGCTTCCAAGCCGTCTTGTTGAGTCTCATTATCTGCAACTCATTTTCACCTAGCCCACAGCTACCATAGTCTCCTTTATCATCGTTACATTTTGCATATCTTGCATTCATTTGTTCCATATCTCTGTGTGTCACCGTCTACACCTCTCGTTTCCCTCTCCCCCGACTCAGTCTGAAGAAGGGTCTCGAACCGAAATGTCACCTGTTCCTTCTCTCCAGAGGTGCTGCCTGACCCGCTGAGTTACTCCACCTTTTTGTGTGTATCTTCGGTTTAAACCAGCATCTGCAGTTCCTTCCTGCACAGATCATCAAACGCTGAATGCCAACAATATAAATATCATCACAGACCATTCCCTGAAGTTAAAAGAATAAAAGCCCACAAAACTGAAGTCCATACGTTTTAGGAGCAGAATGAGGCCATTGGGCCCATCAAGTCTACTCCGTCATTCAATCATGGCTCATCTATCTTTCCCTCTCAACCCCATTCTACTGCCTTCCCCCCATAACCCCCGACACCTGTTCTAATCAAGAATCTATCTATCTCTGCCTTAACAACATCCATTGACTTGACCTCCAGTCTTCTGTGGGAATGAATTCCACAGATTCACCACCCTCTGACCAAATAAATTCTTCATCTCCTTTCTATAGGTACGTCCTTTATGAAGGATACCAAAATCATACAACAGTACAGCACAGGAACAGGCCCTTCGACCCACAATGTCCGGACTGAACACGATTCCAATTTATGAAGTGCTGGAGGAACTCAGCAGGTCGGGCAGCATCTGTGGAGGGAGGGGACAGATGGCGTTTTGGGTTGTGACCCTTCTTCAGACGGATGATGGAGAAGGCGAGGGGAAAGCTGGAGGTCACCCTGCTCCTTTCCCCTCCTCCATTCCTCATAATGCCACCCCCAAGTCCACCATTCCCCTTTCATTCCAACTCTTATCTGCCTGCATGTGATCCATACCCCCTGCATAATCCATGTGCCTATCTAAACGCCACTTAAATGCCACTATCGTTTCTGCATCCACCTGGCAGTGATGTTATCAGGCAACCGAACCATCCTCTCACCAACTAAAGAGCAGTCCTGAACTACTATCTACCTCATTGGTGACTCGGACTATCCTTTATTGACTTTACCTTGCACTAAGCGTTATTTCCTTATCATGTATCTGTACACTGTGGATTGTAATCATGAGCTGTCTTTCCACTGACTGGTTAGCACGCAACAAAAGCTTTTCACTGTACCTCGGTACACGTGACAATAAACTGAACTGAATCGTTCCAGACACTCACCCACTCTCTGTGTAAAAAAAACTTGCCCGACACATCTCCTTTAAACTTTCCCCATCTCACCTTAAAGCCACGCCCTCTAGTCCACGGCATTCCCACCCCAGCAAAAAGGTTTTGACTGTCTACCTTATCTGTGCCTCTCATAATTTTATATACTGGTTGATGGTCTGATACAGTAGTTGTGTTAAAAATTGAAGCTGGATATTACCTGGTGGGAATGAAACTTTAGAAACAACATGATATAATGCGAGGGCAACAATTCAGAGTTGAGACCCTGAAGAAGGGTCTCGACCCAAAACCTCACGCATTCCTTCTCTCCAGAGATGCTGTCTGTCCCGCTGAGTTACTCCAGCTTTTTGTGTCTATCTTCGGTTTAAACCAGCATCAGCAGTTCCTTCTTACACAATTCATAGGGTTTGCACAGAGCTGTGATTTACCAGTATCCACCACCATTCCATTTCCTACATTGTCATTTAATTTTATTTATTTTTTTAAATTTGAGCTTTTAATCGATTCTCTACTCTTGAAAATGACAAGCACAACTTTCAGTCAAACAGATTAAAAACCGCATCAGTGTGGAGAAATTGGAATTGACATTGAGCATTCAAGAGAGCTAGATAGAGCTCTTAAGAATAGCGGAGTCAGGGGGTATGGGGAGAAGGCAGGAACGAGGTACTGATTGAGAATGATCAGCCATGATCACATTGAATGGCGGTGCTGGCTCGAAGGGCCGAATGGCCTCCTCCTGCACCTATTGTCTATTGTCTATAAAAATAAGTAAATAAATAGATAACATGTTCCCAATGTTGGGGGAGTCCAGAACAAGGGGCCACAGTTTGAGAATAAGGGGTAGGCCATTGAGAACGGAGATGAGGAAGAACTTTTTCAGTCAGAGGGTGGTGAAGGTGTGGAATTCTCTGCCTCAGAAGGCAGTGGAGGCCAGTTCGTTGGATGCTTTCAAGAGAGAGCTGGATAGAGCTCTTAAGGATAGCGGAGTGAGGGGGTATGGGGAGAAGGCAGGAACGGGGTACTGATTGAGAGTGATCAGCCATGATCGCATTGAATGGCGGTGCTGGCTCGAAGGGCTGAATGGCCTACTCCTGCACCTATTGTCTATTGTCTATCTGCAGTTCATCCTACACACTTTGTGTCTATCTTCAGTATAAACCGGCAACTGCAGTTCCTTCCCACGCACTGTACACGTGACAATAAATAAACTTAAACTAAATCTTTGGTCACGATTCCAACAACTGCAGTTCCTTATGTCTAATGGACAATCTCACCAACATGTACAGGTCCACCAGCGATTTTCTGGAAACTCCTTTAATCCAGACAGAATTACGAGAGCGCACTTGAAATCCCCCCCGGGAGGACCCCCCAACAACGTGTCCCCCAGGCCGGGTGAGGCGGCCGATCTCCACCTCATTGGGACTTCCGCGGCCGGTCGGCGGGTGGAATCTGCCCCCTGCTCCCGGGGCTCTGGAACTGGCGCTGTGAACTGTTTTATATGTGCTGTTATGTTTGCGTGCTACTGTATGTTTCATTTTTTTCCTTAGCACCTAATCAGATGTACAGCACTTTGGTCAACGTGGGTTGTTTTTAAATGTGCTATACAAATAAAATTGACTTGACTTGACAAATCCGAGGCAGACTTTGCGGCCCCTCGGCGGAACGTTCCGGTACCGTTGGACTCCTTTCAGGGGCCGTGACCCTGAGGACACGGGTTCAAGGTGAAGGGGAAAATATTTAATAGGAATCTGAGGGGTAACTTTTTCACACAGAGGGTGGTGGGTGTGTGGAACGAGCTGCCGGAGGAGGTGGATGAGGCTGGAACTATCCCAACGTTTAAGAAACAGTTAGACAGCAACATGGATAGGACAAGTTTGGAGGGATATGGACCAAGCGCAGGCAGGTGGGACTAGTATAGATGGGACATGTTGGCCGGTATGGGCAAGTTGGGCCGAAGAGCCTGTTTCCACACTGTATCACTCTATGATTAGTGTAATGGGACTAGTGTAGCTGGGACACGTTGGCCGGTGTGGGCAAGTTGGGTTGAAGGGCCTGTTTCCACACTGTATCAGTCTATGACCTCTGTTAGCCCGGCAAAGCGGGTAATCCGAAAGGCTCTGGAACCGAGGGTGTGGGAAGAATGGTGGTGGACGTGTACTGACGATCGAGGATTGTTAACGTGAGTAAGCAGGAGCTGCATTGACCCGGTCAGCTGGAGTCTCATCACGGAGGCTCTGTCCAGACGTCAGCTCCTCCCAGGTGAATAGCAACGAGTTGGTGACTTCCCCAAATGGGTTAAAATCGATGATCCACACCCGGCCCTGGCAAACAAATCACAGAGAGGTCTTCATTATTGCAATGAAATTAATCCATTAGAACAAAAGTTAAAAGTAACAGGGGCAGCACATTGCATAGACGCAGCGGGTAGAGCTGCTGCCTCACAGCGCCGGACACCTGGGTTCAATCCTGACTACCGGTGCTGTCTGTACGGAGTTTGCACGTTCTCCCCGTGACCTGCGTGGGTTTTCTCCGGGTGCTCCGGTTTCCTCCCACATCCAAAGACGTGTGGGTTTGTAGGTTAATTGGCATCGGTAAAGATTGTAAATTGTCCCTAGTGTGTGTAGGATAGTGTTAGTGCGCGGGGTGAACGCTGGCCGGTGTGGACTCAGTGGGCCGAAGGACCTGTTTCCGCGCTCTTTCTCTCAAAATGAAACTAACTGAGATCTTTCTAACTAGTAGAAAAAGATTGCTCAGTATATCAAACGCAACGTCTGCTGTCAAATTTTAGTCCAAAATTATGGATAAATCATTGGGTGGGGCAACGGATAGAGCTGCTGCCTCACAGCACCAGAGACCCAGGATCCATCCTGACCTCGGGTGCTGTCTGTGTAGAGTTTGCACCTTCTCCCCGTGACCTGCATGGGTTTTCTCCGGGTGCTCCGGTTTCCCCACACATCCCGAAAACGCGTGGGTTTGTAGGTTAATCGGCCCCTCTGTAAATTGCCCCCTAGTGTGTAGGGAGTGGATGGGGAAGTGGGATAACATGGAACTAGTGTGAACGGGTGATCGATGGTTGGCATGGACTCAGTGGGCCGAAGGGCCTGTTTCTGTGCTGTGTCTCCAAACAAAATTAAATCTTGACATTTCCTGGCCAGACTCGAAATGAATTCAACAATATTGATAATTATTCTCAGACACAAAATGCTGGAGTAACTCAGCGGAACAGGCTCCAGCATTTTGTGTCTATCTTTGGTTTAAACCAGCATCTGCAGTTCCTTCATACACACATCATCCTCAGTGATGGACATGCATTGCGTTGCAGGCAGACACAGAGTGCTGGAGTAACTCAGCGGGTCAGGCAGCATCTCGGGAGAGAAGGAATGGGTGACGTTCCGGGTAGAGACCCTTCTTCAGACTGATGTTGGGTGAGGGGGGCGGGACAAAGGTAGGATGTAGTCGGAGACACTAGTCTTCCTGTCCCCCTTCCCAGTTCTCGCACTAGTCTTCCTGTCTCCGACTACATCCCATCTTTGTCCCGCCCCCTCCCCTGACATCAGTCTCAAGAAGGGTCTCGACCCGAAACGTCACCCATTCCTTCTCTCCCGAGATGCTGCCTGACCCGCTGAGTTACTCCGGCATTTTGTGTCTACCTTCGATTTAAACCAGCACCTGCAGTTTTTCTCCATGTTTCTCCATTGTTTCGGGCAGGTGAGGATTACATACCTGGCTGTCTCTGTACACGTCAAACACAACTGCAAATAAAACAAAATAAAAGGGGATAAGTTTTCTGAAATACTCTCAGAAATCTCTTGATGTATTTAGAAATACATAGATAAATACATCAAGAACACAATTGTCTTCGCATCTAAATCTACAATCAATTCTACATACGTGTTGGAATGAAAGTATTGAATAACAAACTACCATTTACATCTGCAACATACAAAGTCACAAAGCCAGGATCTTACAAAGCCTTTTCAACTTTAGACTTTTGTGACCCAGTGTGGTAATGGGCCCTTCAAGTCCGCAACCACCTGCGATCACCCTGAACACCAGCACTACCCTACACACCCTGCTCAACATTCTGCTGCTGAAACCAGACTTGTCAGTAAATAGCAAACATTAATATTATTTTCTACACGCTATAGACAATAGACAATAGACAATAGGTGCAGGAGGAGGCCATTCGGCCCTTCGAGCCAGCACCGCCATTCAATGTGATCATGGCTGATCATTCTCAATCAGTACCCCGTTCCTGCCTTCTCCCCATACCCCCTGACTCCACTATCCTTAAGAGCTCTATCCAGCTCTCTTGAATGCATTCAGTGAATTGGCCTCCACTGCCTTCTGAGGCAGAGAATTCCACAGATTCACAACTCTCTGACTGAAAAAGTTTTTCCTCATCTCCGTTCTAAATGGCCTACCCCTTATTCTTCAACTGTGGCCCAGTTTACTACTTTTGTGAACTACTTTTGTGTTCAAAAATGAAATCTTTATTTAAACTCCAACAGAATCTAGAAGAAAAAAATTCTAACTTTAAATTAAAATCCTGTAATGATATTGGCAGCACTGCCAGCTGAGTGAAAACTGCTGAGGACAACGAGGTTAGGAGCCAATTTGGTGTCTACATTGTGCAGAGATTTGTGGACGCAGCCCAGACCATCCCACAAAACCAACCTCCCTCCCACTGACTCCATCTCCACCTCACGCTGCCTCGGCAAGGCCAGCAGCCCAGACCATCCCACAAAACCAACCTCCCTCCCACTGACTCCATCTACACCCCACGCTGCCTCGGCAAGGCCAGCAGCCCAGACCATCCCACAAAACCAACCTCCCTCCCACTGACTCCATCTCCACCTCACGCTGCCTCGGCAAGGCCAGCAGCATAATTAAGGACCAGTCTCACCCCGGCCACTCCCTCTTCTCCCCTCTAACATC
Source organism: Rhinoraja longicauda (assembly GCF_053455715.1). Taxonomy (NCBI): domain Eukaryota; kingdom Metazoa; phylum Chordata; class Chondrichthyes; order Rajiformes; family Arhynchobatidae; genus Rhinoraja; species Rhinoraja longicauda. The sequence continues at coordinate 2,034,550 of NC_135975.1, forward strand.
GGGCAAAAGTACAGAAGTGTGAAAACGCACACCTCCAGATTCAGGGACAGTTTCTTCCCGGCTGTTATCAGGCAACTGAACCTTCCTCTCACCAACCAGAGAGCGGTCCTGAGCTACCATCTACCTCATTGGAGACTATCAGACTATTTTTAATGGGACTTTACCTTGCACTAAACACTAATCCCTTTTCTCTGTGCCTCAGTACACGTGACAATAAACTGAACTGAACTTTGTCCTGTATCTGGCTAGATTGTAATCATGTACAGTCTTCCCTCGGACTGGATAACACGCAACAAAAGCTTTTCACTGTACCTCTGTACACGTGACAATAAACTGAAATAACAGCCGCTTGCAAACTTAGACACTAGACAATCGGTGAAGGAGGCCATTCGAGCCAGCACCGCCATTCAATGTGATCGTGGCTGATCATCCACAATCAGTACCCCGTTCCTGCCTTCTCCCCATACCCCCTGACTCCACTATCTTTAAGAGCTCTATCTAACTCTCTCTTGAAAGCATCCAGAGAATTGGCCTCCACTGCCTTCTGAGGCAGAGAATTCCACAGATTCACAACTCTCTGGGTGAAAAAGGTTTTTCCACATCTCCGTTCTAAATGGCCTACCCCTTATTCTTAAACTGTGGCCCCAGGTTCTGGACTCCCCCAACATCGGGAACATGTTTCCTGCCTCTAGCGTGTCCAATCCCTAATCTTATATGTTTCAATAAGGTCCCCTCTCATCCATCTAAATTCCAGTGTATACAAGCCTAGTCGCTGCAGTCTTTCAACATGGCAAAGTTATTTTAAAAAAGAGTCAGATAACAGATACTTGCAATCCTCGTCGGGAAACTTGTATTGTACTTTAGCTTTAAAGAAATCTACTATGGAACCAAGGATAGTGGCTTCTTGACTGCAGACGTGATCGTAATATTGCGTGTGATCTCGCTGCGTAACTCCTGCAAGAAACAATGGCCAGAAGATTCAAGTCAGTTCCTGACCAAACACATACTTTTTGCTTTAAACGTGCAAAACAATTTTCAGAGTAGTACCTATTAATTTATTCTCTTTGACAAAACATCTGAACTCGCCTCCGGGAATCAGTTCACACCACTTGCGAAGAACAAGCTAAACACAAACGTTGATTTTAGTGTCAGTGTGGTAAAGGTTATTGCAAGACATGTCAGGGCAAGCACATAGAAACGTAGAAATTAAGTGCAGGAGTTGGCAATTCGGCCGTTCCAGCCAGCACCACCATTCAGTATGATCATGGCTGATCAACCAGAATCAGTATCCCGTTCCTGCTTTTTCCCCCATATCAATAGACAATAGACAATAGGTGCAGGAGTAGGCCATTCAGCCCTTCGAGCCAGCACCGCCATTCAATGCGATCATGGCTGATCACTCTCAATCAGTACCCCGTTCCTGCCTTCTCCCCATACCCCCTCACTCCGCTATCCTTAAGAGCTCTATCCAGCTCTCTCTTGAAAGCATCCAACGAACTGGCCTCCACTGCCTTCTGAGGCAGAGAATTCCACACCTTCACCACCCTCTGACTGAAAAAGTTCTTCCTCATCTCCGTTCTAAATGGCCTACCCCTTATTCTTAAACTGTGGCCCCTTGTTCTGGACTCCCCCAACATTGGGAACATGTTATCTGCCTCTAATATGTCCAATCCCCTAATTATCTTATATGTTTCAATAAGATCCCCCCTCATCCTTCTAAATTCCAGTGTATACAAGCCCAATCGCTCCAGCCTTTCAACATACGACAGTCCCGCCATTCCGGGAATTAACCTAGTGAACCTACGCTGCACGCCCTCCATAGCAAGAATATCCTTCCTCAAATTTGGAGACCAAAACTGCACACAGTACTCCAGGTGCGGTCTCACCAGGGCCCGGTACAACTGTAGAAGGACCTCTTTGCTCCTATACTCAACTCCTCTTGTTACGAAGGCCAACATTCCATTGGCTTTCTTCACTGCCTGCTGTACCTGCATGCTTCCTTTCATTGACTGATGCACTAGGACACCCAGATCTCGTTGAACTCCCCCTCCTCCTAACTTGACACCATTCAGATAATAATCTGCCTTTCTATTCTTACTTCCAAAGTGAATAACCTCACACTTATCTACATTAAACTGCATCTGCCATGTATCCGCCCACTCACACAACCTGTCCAAGTCACCCTGCAGCCTTATTGCATCTTCCTCACAATTCACACTACCCCCCAACTTAGTATCATCTGCAAATTTGCTAATGGTACTTTTAATCCCTTCGTCTAAGTCATTAATGTATATCGTAAATAGCTGGGGTCCCAGCACCGAACCTTGCGGTACCCCACTGGTTACTGCCTGCCATTCCGAAAGGGACCCATTTATCCCCACTCTTTGCTTTCTGTCTGTCAACCAATTTTCTATCCATGTCAGTACCCTACCCCCAATACCATGTGCCCTAATTTTGCCCACTAATCTCCTATGTGGGACCTTGTCGAAGGCTTTCTGAAAGTCGAGGTACACCACATCCACTGACTCTCCCTTGTCAATTTTCCTAGTTACATCCTCAAAAAATTCCAGTAGATTTGTCAAGCATGATTTCCCCTTCGTAAATCCATGCTGACTCGGAATGATCCCGTTACTGCTATCCAAATGCTCAGCAATTTCGTCTTTTATAATTGACTCCAGCATCTTCCCCACCACTGATGTCAGACTAACTGGTCTATAATTACCCGTTTTCTCTCTCCCTCCTTTCTTAAAAAGTGGGATAACATTTGCTATCCTCCAATCCACAGGAACTGATCCTGAATCTATAGAACATTGAAAAATGATCTCCAATGCTTCCACTATTTCTAGAGCCACCTCCTTAAGTACTCTGGGATGCAGACCATCAGGCCCTGGGGATTTATCAGCCTTCAGTCCCATCAGTCTACCCAAAACCATTTCCTGCCTAATATCCCTTGATTCCGTTAGCCCTAAGAGCTAAATCTAACTCTCTCTTGAATACATCCAGTGAATTGGCCTCCACTGCCTTCTGTGGCAGAGAATTCCACAGATTCACAACTCTCTGGGTGAAAAAGTTTTTCCTCATCTGTCCTAAATGGCCAACCCCTTATTCTTAAACTGTGACCCCTAGTTCTGGACTCCCCCAACATCGGGAACATTTTTCCTGCATCTAGCCTGTCCAATCCCTTAAGAATTTTATATGTTTCTATAAGATCCCCTCTCATCCTTCTAAATTCCAGTGAATACAAGCCCAGTCGACCCAATCTTTCATCATTTGTCAGTCCCTCCATCCCGGGAATTAACCTGGTGAACCTATGCTGCACTCCCTCAATAGCAAGAACGTCCTTCCTAAAACTAGGAGAACAAATTTGCACTCAAAACTCCATATGCGGTCTCACCAGGGCCCTTCCTGCTCCTAAACTCAAATCCTCTCGCTACGAAGGCCAACAAGCCATTTCCTTTCTTCACTGCCTGCTGTACCTGCATGCTTACTTTCAGTGACTGATGTACAAGCACACCCAGGTCTCGTTGCACCTCCCCTTTTCCTAATCTGCGGCCATTCAGATAATAATCTGCTTTCTTGTTCTTGCCACCAAAGTGCATAACCTCAGAGACTCGATGGGCCGAAGAGCCTGTTTCCACGCTGTATCTCTAAAGTCCAAATAAACAAAACTTTTTTTAAAAAGCAACATAGTGCAAAGACAAAACAAGGCCAAAGTCCAGGCAGTTCAAAGTTTGGAGGTTAGTTGGAGTCTGTGGTGTTTAATAGCCTGATGATCGCAGGGAAGCAGCTGCTCCTGAACCTGGACGTTAGTTTTCAGGCTCCTGTACCTTCTTCCTGATGGCAGGAGTAAAATCACAACAGTGTCACGTTTCAAAACAAGACGCACTTGGAATCTGTAATTTGAGATCCATAAATCCGTGAGATCCTTTAGAGATACAGCGTGTAAACCGGCCCTTTGTCCCACCGAGTACGCGCCGACCAGCGGGCATCTCTAGCACTACTCTAGGGACAATTTAGGGATCCATAAAGCTGGTAACTCAAAGAGATCAGAAGCGACAAATGGACTCACCTGAGTGTCTATCTTGGGATCGGGTGAATCGTCAGTGCAGTGGAGAAATCTGAGGGAGAATTCAGACATTGAGCAGGTCTGATAACCATTTAATTGATGAGAACAATCACAGTGACAGGCTCCAAACACCAAACAGCATCCTGTTAAGAAGGGTTAAAGAGGAGGGGCAACATGCCTCCAAGATGGCGCCCAACCCAGGCGACTATTTGCGTGCTGGCCACAGAAGCAGATCTACAAACTCATATTACAATCACTCCATGCTCTTAAACCATCTCTACTCCTACAGCAACATTTCTTACTTTAACTTTGACTACCTTGCACTAATTGTTATTCTCTTATCATGTATCTAAACGCCGTAAATGGCTCGATTGTGAACTTATATTGTCTTTCCACTGACTGGATAGCACGCAACAAAAAGCTTTTCTCTGCACCTCGGTATGAGAGACAAGAAACAAACTACACTTTTCCACACAGAGGCTGGTGCGTGTTTGCAACGAGCTGCCGATGGAGATAGTTGAGGCAGGAACTGTAACAGTATTTTAAAGATACTTGGACAGGTGCATGGATACAAAAGGTGTGTCCCTGGGAACAGCCGGTAAAGCAGAGTCTTCTGTTACAGATCGGGATGAATTTCTGATCGGGATGAATTTCTGAACGGGATGAATCCTGGAAGCGATTATAGGAACAGTGTCATTAAGCTGGAAAGAGTACGCAGAAGATTTACGAGGACGTTTCCAGGACTCGAAGGCCTGAGCTATCGGGAGAGGTTGACTGGCTAGGATTTTGAGCACAGGTGGATGAGCAGTAATCTTACGGACGCGTATAAGATCACGAGGGAGAATAGCGAAGGCGAATTCAGAGTCTTTTACCCAAGATAGGGGAATCGAAAACCAGGGACAAAGGTTTAAGGTGAAAGGGGCAAGATTTAATAGGAACCTGAGAGCAACTTTTTTTAAGCTGCACAGAGGGAGGTGGGATTATGGAATGAGCTGCCAGTGGAGGTAGAGTTGCAGCCTCACAGCGCCAGAGACCCAGGTTCGATCCTGACCACGTGTGCTGCTTGGGTTTTCTCCAGGATCTCCGGGAGCAGAAAGCACAAGATAGTTTCAGAAGGGTGAAGAGGTAAGAGTGTTTTATACGGCCCAAAATAAAACAATGAAACTCTTACTTGCAGCAGCACCACGGGTAAGTTAACACAGTGGGCACCATAATAAATGGGGTGGCACAGTGAGAGAGTTGCTGCCTCACAGCGCCAGAGACCCAGGTTCCATCCCGACTTCGGGTGGTGTTTGTGCAGAGTTTGTACATTCTCCCTGTGACCGCGTGGGTTTCATCTGGGCGCTCCGGTTTCCTCCCAGACTCCAAAGACGTACAGGTTTGTAGGTTAATTGGCTTGGTATAATTATAAGTTGTCCCTGGTGTGTGCGTGTGGGATAGTGTTAGTGTGCGGGGATCGCTGGTCGGTGCGGACTCAGTGGCCCGAAGGGACTTCCGCACTGTATTTCTACGCTAAAAGTGGTAGCTGCAGATACAACAAAGACGTTCAAAAGATACTTGGACAGGTACATGGATAGGAATGGTTGAGAAGGATATGGGCCAAATATGAGCAGGTGGGACTGGTGTAGATGGGGCACCTTGGTCGGTGTGAGCAGGTGGGACTGGTGTAGATGGGGCACCTTGGTCGGTGTGGGCAAGGTGGGACTGGTGTAGATGGGGCACCTTGGTCAGTGTGGGCAAGGTGGGACTGGTTTAGATGGGGCACCTTGGTCGGTGTGAACAGGTGGGACTGGTGTAGATGGGGCACCTTGGTCGGTGTGGGCAAGTTGGGCCGGAGGCTCTGGTACCTTGCTCTACGACTCTACTCTACGACTTTGGCGGTCACGGTGGCGCAGCGGTAGAGTTGCTGCCTTACAGTGAATGCAGCGCCGGAGACCCGGGTTACATCCCGACTACGGGTGCTGTCTGTACAGAGTTTGTACGTTCTCCCCGTGACCTGCGTGGATTTTCTCCAAGATCAATTGTAACAATTGGGCGGCACGGTGGCGCAGCGGTAGAGTTGCTGCCTTACAGCGAATGCAGCGCCGGACACTCAGGTTCGATCCTGACTACGGGCGCCGTCTGTACGGAGTTTGTACGTTCTCCCCGTGACCTGCGTGGGTTTTCTCCGAGATCTTCGATTTCCTCCCACACTACAAAGACGTACAGGTGTGTAGGTTAATTGACTGGGTAAATGTAAAAATTGTCCCTAGTGTGTGTAGGATAGTGTTAATGTGCGGGGATCGCTGGGCGGCGCGGACCCGGTGGGCCGAAGGGCCTGTTTCTGCGCTGTATCTCTAAACTAAACTGTATTTCTAAACTCTATAACTAAGCAATCAAAGATCCCTGGACTCACGGCTGGGTCAAGTCATGCGTGATGAAGTCAGAGCTTTTCAGGAGCAGGAAGATGTCACTCAGGTTATTGCACTTGAGAGAGCCATTCATGGCAATCCACGCCGCGTCCTACAGTGGGAGGAAAGGCAAGGATTACGTGGGCACGGGGGCTCGGTCAAACACAGCACGATTTCAAGATCAATTTATTGTCACATGTGCCAATTAAGGTACAGTGAAGTTTGAGTTACAGCACAGCCATACGAAGTGAAAAGCAACAAGACACACAGCCACATAAAGTAAAATTTAACATAAGCATCCACCACAGCAGATTCCACATTCTTCACTGTGATGGAAGGTGATAAAGTTCAATCAGCTTCTTCTTTGTTCACCCGCAGTCGGGGCTGTTGAACCGTCTGCAGTCGCTGCTGCCGACTGTCCGAAGCCCTCGCGTCGGGGCGATCGAAACTCCCGCGTCGGGACCGTTGAAAAAAACTCTCCGCGGCGTGGAGCTCCCGAGCCACTGGCTCGGACCCGAAACGTCACCCATTCCCTCAGAGCAGAATTAGGCCATTCGGCCCATCAAATCCACTCCATCAGGCAATCATGGCTGATCTATTTTCCCCTCTCTACCCCATTCTCCTGCCTTCTCCCCATAACCCCCGACACCCGAACTAATCAAGAACCTGTCAATCTCCAATTTTTAAATACCCAATGAATTGGCCTCCACCGCCTTCTGTGGCAATGAGTTCCACAGATTCACCACCCTCTGACTAAAGAAATCCCTCCCCATCTCCTTTCTAAAGGTACGTCCTCTTATTCTGAGGCTGTGCCCTCTGGTCCTGGAGAGGCAGCGACTCTACCCGCCGTGCCACTATATGAAATTCAAAGTTAATTTATAAGCAGGTAGTGTAAAGGCACTGTCGAATTGCTTTACAATTAAACAAGATCGACTACTTAAATGAATCCTGGCTAATACAAAGACAGTTTCTTTTAACAACCAAACCATTGATGTAAGACAGGTATAAAATGGCATCTCATGCATTAAAGATCGTGGGAGAGATTAAACTACAGAAAATGGAACTTTAAAAGTGAGGCAAGTCTTGCCAGGTCTCTTACCCTTGGTGCACTCCAATTAAGCTTTGGAAAAACGTTGCCTCCGAGAGAGTTTATAGCTTCCTGCACCTGCGCTGCAAAATCTGGGAACTCTGGCGCCTGGGAATGAAGGAAAGTACAACGGTTAAATACACATGTTAGCAAAACACCACGACAAAATGATGCTGACTCACAGCCCAACACAGGGCAGCACGGTGGCGCAGCGGTAGAGTTGCTGCCTTACAGCGCTTTCAGCGCCAGAGACCCAGGTTCCATCCTGACTACGGGCGCTGTCTGTACAGAGTTAGCACGTTCTCCCCGTGACCTGCGTGGGTTTCCTCCGGGTGCTCCGGTTTCCTCCCACACTCCAAAGACGTACAGGTTTGGAGGTCAATTGGCTTGGCATACAATGTTAATTGTCCCTGGTGCGTGTAGGATAGTGTTAATGTGTGGGGATCGCTGGTCGGCACGGACTTGGTGGGCCGAAGGGCCTGTTTCTGCGCTGTATCTCTAAACTAAAAACTATGCTAAACCCAGCCAGCTCCTCTCTAATAAAACCTTCAGTTCTAAAATTAGTTACTTTCAATGCGCTCGAAATTCCTTTAATGCTACATCTTGATAAATTAAATTAAAACACCGTATTAATAAGATATTCATATTTAATGCTATGGTGCTTTATTGTTACAGGAGTGAAGTGTTAATGCACAATGAAATTCTTTTCTTACACAGTCCAGTAGAGTAGAACCATACCACCCCTGACCAGCAGATTTGGACTGAGAGATAGTCTGCTGGGCCCACATGCACGAGGCACCATCGTCACAGCAACACAGAAATTATTACAATTAAGACACAAGGAACTGCAGATGCTGGTTTATAAAAAAACAAAGACACAAAGTGCTGGAGGTACTCCGCGGGTCAGGCAGCACCCTGCATACTGAGGTACAGTGAAAAGCTTTGTTATGCCTGCTATCCCATCCATTGTCACAGACGGCAGTAGAGGACAAGTCAGTGGATATTTTTAAGGCAGAGGTAGATAGATTTTTGATTAGTACGGGTGTCAGGGGTTCTGGGGAGAAGGCAGGAGAATGGGGTTAGGAGAGAAAGTTAGATCAGCTACGATTGAATGACGGAGGACGATGGGCCGAATGGCCCAATTCTGCTCCTATCACTTACAAAATACTGTATGTAAATACGATCAGTTTAAAGTACAATAGGTAGAGCAAAGGGGAAGATACAGGGTACAGAATATAGTTCTCAGCATTGTAGCACATTAGTTCCACAGACAAAGTCCAATGTCCGCAATGGGGTAGAGGTGAATCGGACAGTAGACACACTAAAAGCTGGAGTAACTCAGCGGGACAGGCAGCATCTCTGGAGAGAAAGAATGGGTGCCGTTTCGGGTCGAGCTCCTTCTTCAGAATGAAGAAGGGTCTCGACCCGAAACGTCACCCATTCCTTTTTCCAGAGATGCTGCCTGTCCCGCTGAGTTACTCCCAGCTTTTTGTGTCTATCTTCGGTTTAAACTAGCATCTGCAGTTCCTTCTTGCACATGAATCAGACAGTGCCCTAGCTTCCTGAAGGACCTTTCAGAAGCCTGATAAAAGAGGGGAAGAGTCAAGAGTGTTTTATTGTCATATGTCCCAAAACAACAGAACAATGAAATTCTTATTGCATGAGCACAACAGATATGTAAACATAGCACTCTGCAAACACCATCGTCCACGATGGGTAGAAGTGAATCAGACGGGATGACAACAGCTACACTGGAATAAAACTTCCTAAAATTAATCATTTCCAAAGTGCTGAAAGTTCTTTCAACTCTACATCTTGATAAAATAACATTTTACACTCTAATAATAGAGATATCCATTTTTTAACTTTAAACTAACATTAGAGCAAAACAAAAAAAATCCACATTCTCACAAAAGCTCATTAAATAACTAAATTAACCACATTTCTAAATTAAGACGAGTAAAGGAAGCTACTGTCATTTTATCTCATTAGTCGTTTTGGTCCTAAAACATTCAACTATTTTTTTTTAATTAAAAAAATAAATAAAATTATTTGTCATATGTAGGTTGGCACAGGGTCAAGGATACAATTAAATGTATTTGACAAGACAACGGGTCACCTCAGCAGTAATATTCCAAGGATAAATAAGATACAAATGACATTAGTAAGGTAAAAAGACAGTATTAAAATAATCAACACATATGATGTGAAATGTGTTTATGAGTTCAGAAGCCTGATGGCCTGATGGTAGAAACTGTTCTTAAGTCTGGTGGTACGGGCAGCCGTACTCCTGTATCGTCTGCCTGACGGTAACAAGGAGAACAGCCTGCGTGCTGGGTGGCTGTGGTCCTTGATGATGCTGCGTGCCTTCCGCAGGCACCGCCGGTAGAGAATGTCCCGAATGGCCGGGAGACAGTTGCCAGTGATGTGCTGTGCCCTCTTCACCACTCTCTGTCGTGATTTGTGGCTGTGGGCAGAACAGTTCCCGTACCAGACTGTAATGCAGCCCGTCAGCAGGCTCTCGATGGGGCATCTGTAGAAGTTTGTGAGGATGCTGGCGTTCATGCCAAACTTCCTCAGTCTTCTCAGGAAAAAGAGCCGCTGGTGGGCCTTCTTTGTTATTGTGTCCGTGTGAAGTGTCCAGGAAAGGTCCTCAGTGATGTGCACACCGAGGAACTTAAAGCTGCTGACCCTTTCAACCTCAGCATCACCGATGTGGATGGGGAGGTGTCCAATCCCCTGCTGTCTCCTGTAGTCCACCATCATCTCTTTAGTTTTGCTGACATTGAGAGGGAGGTTATGTTCCTGGCACCAGCTGTTTAGTGCCTTTACCTCCTCTCTGTAGGCCGTCTCATTGTTGTCGGTGATGAGGCCCAAGATGGTCGTGTCGTCAGCAAACTTTAGGATGCTGTTTGAGCTGTGCTTAGCAGTACAGTCGTGCGTGAACAGGGAGTACAGGAGAGGACTGGGCACACAGCCCTGTGGTGTGCCTGTGTTGAGGATCAGTGAGGAAGAGGTGTGGCTGCCAAACTGACAAACATTAAGTGAAAGACATAAATTATATTAAATGAAAAACACTGACAATATTCTGGAGTAACTCAGCAGGTCAAGCAGCATCTCTGGAGAAAAAGGATGGGTGACATTTCACATCCAGACCCTTCTGTAGTCTGAAACGTCACCTATCCATGTTCTCCACAGATGCTGCCTGACCCGCTGGGTTACTCCAGCACTCTGTGAAACGTCACCTATCCATGTTCTCCACAGATGCTGCCTGACCCGCTGAGTTACTCCAGCACTCTGTGAAACGTCACCTATCCATGTTCTCCTCAGATGCTGCCTGACCCACTGAGTTACTCCAGCACTTAATGTCTATCTTCGGTGTAAACCAGCATCTGTAGTTCCTTTCTACAAACATTAAATATTCATCCAAAATACCAATAATGTCGACAGTTACTGACCGTAAGTGTAGTCACGTTCTCATCATCTGACCACTACTTGAAAGAAAGACAAAGTTAGTTAGTAAAGACACATAAAATAAAACTGTGCTTCAGAATATTTAAGATTAGTTTATTATTGTCACGTGTAGTGAGGGACAGTGAAAAGCTTTTTTGTTACGTGCTATCCAATCAGTGAAAAGACTGTACATGACCACAATTAAGCCGTCCACAGTGTACAGATACATGTTAAGGGAATAACGTTTAGTGCAAGGTAAAGCCAGCAAATTCCGATCAAGGATAGTCCGAGGGTCACCAATGAGGTAGATAGTAGTTCAGCACTGCTCTCTGGTTGTGGTAGCATGGTTCAGTTGCCTGATAACAGCTGGGAAGAAACTGTCCCTGAATCTGGAGGTGTGCGTTTTCACACTTCTGTACCTCTTGCCCGATGGGAGAGGGGAGAAGAGGGAGTGGCCGGGGTGAGATTGGTCCTTGATGGCCTTGCCGATGCTAACCCTAAACATGCAGCATCAATAACAGGACGAAGTTGGATGAAGGCAAAGTTACAGACCTGCACATCCTGGTCCTCGTCACTGCTCGCGTTTGTACGTGAACAACTTGGGGCTTCATTTCTGTAACAATTAAAAACAGATCTCCACATCGACAACATTTCCAGGCCATTTTGCGGTCGCAGTTTAGTTTATTGTCGCGTGTACCGAGGTACAGTGAAAAGCTTTAGTGGTGTGATAACCAGGCAGCGGAAAGACTGAGTAAGAATTTCATTGTTCTATCTGGGACATATGGCAATAAATCATTCTTCACTCTCTATTATACATGATCACAATCAAGCCACTTAGTGTACAGATACATGACAAGGCAATAACGTTTAGTGCAAGATAAAGCCAGTAATCTTGCTATTGGGGGCGTGCAGCGTAGGTTTACTAGGTTAATTCCCGGAATAGCGGGACTGTCCTATGTTGAAAGACTGGAGCGACTAGGTTTGTGTACACTGGAATTTAGAAGGATGAGAGGGGATCTTATCGAAACGTATAAGATTATTAAGAGGTTGGACATGTTAGAGGCAGGAAACATGTTCCCAATGTTGGGGGAGTCCAGAACCAGGGGCCACAGTTTAAGAATAAGGGGTAGGCCATTTAGAACAGAGATGAGGAAAAACTTTTTTAGTCAGAGAGTTGTGAATCTGTGGAATTCTCTGCCTCAGAGGGCAGTGGAGGCCAATTCTCTGAATACATTCAAGAGAGAGCTAGATAGAGCTTTAGGGTTTTAGGGTGTGTGATTTGAATGCCTATTTAATGCTTCTATTGTTGGACTGTGTTTTGGGGGGTTTTTGGGGTTGGGTAATTTGGGTGCCTGTTTAGTGCTTTTATTGTTGGACTGTGGGTGATTGAATTAACATTTTGTTCAAGATGGCCGCGCCGTTGTGTTTGGCTGCCTGCCACTGTATATTTCTTTTTTTTCCTAGTCAGATGTGCAGCACTTTGGTCAACGTGGGTTGTTTTTAAATGTGCTATACAAATAAATTGACTTGACTTGACTTGACTTAAGGATAGCGGAGTTAGGGGGTATGGGGAGAAGGCAGGAACGGGGTACTGATTGAGAATGATCAGCCATGATCATATTGAATGGCGGTGCTGGCTCGAAGGGCCGAATGGCCTACTCCTGCACCTATTGTCTATTGTAAAGTCCGATCACAGATAGTCCGAGGGTCACCATTGAGGTAGATAGTAGTTCAGGACTGCTCTCTGGTTGTGGTAGGATGGTTCAGTTGCCTGATAACAGCCGGGAAGAAACTGTCCCACGTGCATTGAGCCAAGTAAAAAATAAATGTCTAAAACCTGCCATCAAAGCACTCTCTGCGTGAGGAGCCCAATTGCTTTCTATGTTCTAAAATGTAGTACAGAATAATCCTGCTTTAATTCTGCTGATGGTCATAAAGTTGCACAGCTGGGTAACAGGCCCTTCAGCCCAACTAGTCCATGCTGCCCAGGATGTCCATCTAAGCTAGTCCCATTTGTTCGCAGTAGGCCCACATCCCTCTAAACCTGTCCTATCCTTGCACCTAGACAGGTAGACATCAGTCTGAAGAAGAGTCTCGACCCAAAACGTCACCCATTCTTTCTCTCCAGAGATGCTGCCTGTCCCGTTGAGTTACTCCAGCGTTTTGGGTCTACCTTCGATTTAAACCAGCATCTGCAGTTTTTTTTCCTATCCATGCACCCGTCCAAATGTCTTTTAGCTGCTATAGTCCCTATGTCGACTACCTCCTCTGGCAGCTCGGTCCATATACCCACCACCCTCTGCGAACCTCCCCCCTATTACATAGTTACTCCACTCACCTTAAGCCCATGTCCCCTGGTTCTTGATTCCCCCGACTCTGGGTAAAGGGATCTGTGCATTCACCCTCATGACTTCATTCACCTCTTTGTTAGATCACCCTTCTGCCTCCTGCCCTCCAAGGAATAAAGTCCTAGCCTGCTCAACCTCTCCCTGTGGCTCAGGCCCTCCAGTCCCAGCAGGATCCTCATCACTGTTCTCTGCACTCTTCCCAGCTTAACAGCATTCTTCCCGTAGCAGGGAGACCAAAACAGAACACAATAGTCCAAACGCAGGCACACCAACAACTTACATAACTTTAGAAATACAGCACAGGAACAAGCCCTTTGGCCCACGACGACCAGCGGCTACTCCGTACAAAAGCACACTCCGACACACTAAGAGACAAGGTACAATTTACAGATGCGAGTTTGCCGCACGTCTTTGGAGTGCGGGAGGAAACCGGAGCACCCGGAGACAACTCACGTGATCACGGGGAGAACGTACAAGCTCCGTACAGACAGCACCTGTGGTCAGGATGTAACCCGGGTCTCTGGCGCTGTGAGGCAGCAACTCTACCGCTGCGCCACCGTGTCGCCCAGTAACGATGTTCCCGCTTCTATACGCTATACACTGACTGATGAAGACCAGAGTTCCTGAAGCCCTCTCGACCATCCTACCTACCGTGACACTGCTTTCAACTTCATTTAGTTCAACACAGCAAAGTAAAATTTGCAAAATTGCTATGAGCTTTCATCTGATTAGCTGAGATCAGCTCAGAATTTCTCCACAATCAAGCTACGTTTCATACCAATTAGTTAACCAGTAAATTCAATTAACTGAGTAAAATGCAATTATGGAATGAATATAGCTGCTTAAGTAACAACGTTTCGTTTTGGACAAACGCGAATCAAGGCCAGTACAAATCCACATTCTGTACAAGCAGACAATATTTGATTCTTACCTTCCAGAAACTACCAGAGTCCCATCGTCCAGCAAATAATCTGTGACTTCTTGTGGGAGTGGGATAACAATGCTGGAAAAACAAGAAACAAGATGTAAACAAAGGGATAACAATGCTGGGAAAACAAGGAACAAGATGTAAACAAAGGGATAACAATGCTGGGCAACAAGGAACAAGTTGTAAACAAAGGGATAACAATGCTGGGCAACAAGGAACTAGATGTAAACAAAGGGATAACAATGCTGGGCAACAAGGAACAAGATGTAAACAAAGGGATAACAATGCTGGGCAACAAGGAACAAGATGTAAACAAAGGGATAACAATGCTGGGCAACAAGGAACAAGATGTAAACAAAGGGATAACAATGCTGGGCAACAAGGAACAAGATGTAAACAAAGGGATAACAATGCTGGGCAACAAGGAACAAGATGTAAACAAAGGGATAACAATGCTGGAAAAACAAGAAACAAGATGTAAACAAAGGGATAACAATGCTGGGCAACAAGGAACAAGATGTAAACAATGCGTTTAGAAGAAGCTTGGAGTGAAACCACAAGGTTTCATAGAACAGTACGGCAGAGGAACAGGCCCTTCGGCCCACAATGCCCATGCCAACTATGATGCCAAGTCCAACTCTCATCCGCCTGCACGTGATCCATATCCGTCTATTCCCTGCATATCCAGGTGCCTATCTAAAAACCTCTTACACTCCACTATCGTATCTGCCTCCTCCACCACCCCTGGCAGCGCGTTCCAGGCATCCACCACCCTCCTAATTCCTCACTCCTCTCTATCCCTCCTCTCCCACTCCCCAGCCCTCTCCTCCTCTCGCTGCCTAAAGAGTGGGTACCACACGGGCAACTGGCAGCTCGGCCCCTCCATCCCCTCACCCCCATCTCTCTCTCTCCCCCCTCCATCCCTCTCAATCTCTCCCTCCACTTCTCTCCCTCCACTTCTCTCCCTCCACTCCTCTCCCTCTCCTCTCCCTCCCCTCCCTCTTATCCCTTCTCCTCCTTAATCGCTCATCTCTCCTTCCATCCCTCCCGTCTCTTCCCCTCCCCCTCCCCCTCTACCTGCCTGAAGAGCAGGAAGCAGACGTGCAACTGGCAGCACAACTCCTCCATCCCTCCCCCTCCCCCTCCACTCCGTGCCCCTTAATCCCCCCTTCTCCCCACCCCTATCGCTCTCTCCCTCCCTGTCAATCCCCCCTCCACACTGTCTCTCCCCCAATCTCTCTCTCTGTCTTTCTGTCTCTCTCTTCTCCTCCTTAATCGCTCACCTTCCTGCCCCCACTCCTCCCTCTCTCCCCCCTCCCTCTCTCCCCCTCCCTCTCTCCCCCTCCCCCGCCCTCTCTCCCCTTCCCTCTCCCCCTCCCTCTCCCCCTCCCTCTCTCTCCCCCTCCCTCTCTCCCCCTCCCTCCCTCTCTCCCCCTCCCTCCCTCTCTCCCCCTCTCCCCCTCCCTCTCTCTCCCCTCCCTCTCTCCCCCTCCCTCCCTCTCTCCCCCTCCCTCTCTCTCCCCTCCCTCTCTCTCCCCTCCCTCTCTCCCCCTCCCTCTCTCCCCCTCCCTCTCTCCCTCCCTCCCCCTCCCTCTCCCCCCTCCTCCCTCTCCCCCCTCTCTCTCCCCCTCTCCCTCTCTCTCCCCCTCCCCCTCCCTCTCTCTCCCCCTCCCCCTCTCTCCTCTCCCCTCCCTCTCCCTCTCCCTCTCTCTCCTCTACCTGCGGATGGTGCAGTGCCTGAAGAGCGGGAACCACACGGGCAGCTGGCAGTGCAGCACCTGCTCCTTCTTCATCGCCGCCGCCCACTGGAGCCGTCCGTCCCCCCAACCCCTTCCCCCGGTCCGTCCCCCAACCCCTTCCCCCGGTCCGTCCCCCAACCCCTTCCCCCGGTCCGTCCCCCAACCCCTTCCCCCGGTCCGTCCCCCAACCCCTTCCCCCGGTCCGTCCCCCAACCCCTTCCCCCGGTCCGTCCCCCAACCCCCGGTCCGTCCCCCAACCCCTTCCCCCGGTCCGTCTCCCAACCCATTCCCCCGGCCCGCGGATTGAACCGTCCGGAGCGGAGGTTCCGGGCTTCACCTCTCTCTCTCTCTCTCTCTGCTCGCAGGTAATGGGCTCTCTGTCTAATGTCGCTGCTGCTCTCTGCGGCCCGGCTGTGACCGGCAGCCGAGAGTTAACCCTCCTCTGCATGAATTATTCACCAACTAACGTGGGAGCCACGGGTTGCTGCTGCTTCTGGAGATCTGTGCGTAAAGTGGGAATCTCTCAGTTACTTCCTGATTATAAAAGATCAATCTCTCTCTCTCTCTCTCTCAGTTAAACTCTGTTTCTAAGATATAAATATCTCTGTTCAATCTTGTTTCTCAGATGTAAACATCTCCAACTCTCAGTTAAACCTTGTTTCTAAGGTATAAGTATCTCTAGCTCTCAGTTATATCTTGTTAATAAATTATACCTTTCTCTAACACTCAATTAAACCCTGTTTCTAAAGAATAAATCTCTATAATGCTGTCACTCCCTGTGTATAAAGTATAAATCTCTCTCTCGGTCAAACCTTGTTTAGAAAAATATGTGCAGGAGGAGGCCATTCTGCCCTTCGAGCCAGCACTGCCATTCAATATGATCATGGCTGATCATCCACAATCTGTTCCTGCTTTCTCCCCATATCCCTTGATTCCGTTAGCCCTAAGAGCTAAATCTAACTCTCTTGAAAACATCCAGTGAATTGGCCTCCACTGTCTTCTGTGGCAGAGAATTCCACAGATTCACAACTTTCTGGGTGAAAAGGTTTTTCCTCATCTCAGGCCTAAATGGCCGACCCCTTATTCTTAAACTGTGACCCCTGGTTCTGGACTCCCCCAAAATCAGGAACATTTTTCCTGCATCTAGCCTGTCCAATCCCTTAAGAATGTTATATGTTTCTAAAGTATAACTCTTTCTAACTCTCAATTAAATCCTGCTTATGAAGTTCCTAATTCTAGTTTTCTCTCACACAAAGTCTTGTGTGTGAAGTAGATATCTCTCTCTCAGTCCTTGTTTATAAAGTTCCCAATTGTAATTATTTATTTTAGTTCTCTCTTCTGTTTCTTTGTTTACAAATGTGTCGGAAGGAACTGCAGATGCTGGTTTACACCAGATAAATAGACACAAAATGCTGGAGTAACTCAGCGGGACAGGCAGCATCTCTGGAGAGCAGGAATGGGTGACGTTGCAGGTCGCGACCCTTGTTCAGACTGCCGCCAGGGAAGAGTGAGACATGGAGATAAGGAAGGGTAAAGTGTGTAAACACAGATCAAAGGGGACGATGATCAAGGAATCACAGAAGGGGAGTGTCGAGAGAGGGTGTTGCAGGATTCTGATTCCTTGAACAGCATCCCCTTTGATCTGTCATTTACACACCTTACCCTTCCATATCTCTATGTCTCTCTCTCCCCAACTCTCAGGATGATTGGTCACAGTCTTCTACCCAGAGTGCAGGAGTCTAACACTGTAGGGCACAGGCTTTAGGTGAGAGGGGAAAGACTTACAGGGGATTTTATACACCTCTATACGATCACCCCTCATCCTCCTGCGCTCCAAGGAATAGAGTCCCAGCCCACTCAACCTCTCCCTGTAGCTCAGGCCACCGGGTCCTGGCAACATCCTTGTAAATCTTCGATATAGTATATAAATACAATTGTCAAAGAATTGGTAGAGCATAGTGGATAGGAAAGGTTTAGTTTAGTTTCGAGATATAGCGCAGAAACAGGCCCTTCGGCCCACCGTCCGCTCCGACCAGCGATCCCCGCACATTAACACTGTTTTACATGCACTTGGGACAATTTACCAAGCCAATTAACCTACGGACCAGTACATCTTTGGAGTGTGGGAGGAAACCGAAGATCTCGGAGAAAACCCACGCAGGTCACGGGGAGAACGTACAAAGTCCGTACAGACAGCACCCGGAGTCAGGATCTTCGGTGCTGTAAAGCAGCAACTCTACCGCTGCGCCACCGTGCCGTCCATAAGGCCGTTTAGAGAGCCAAATGTGGGCAATTGGGACTAGCTCAGTTCAGCAATTTGTTTGGTGTGGACAGGTTTGGCCAAAGGGCCTGTTTTTGTGTATGACCGATGACTGTGCTTATAAATTGCTCCTCTAACCTTTCACAAAGCAGTGATCTACATATTCTTCCACAGAAGACTGTTAACTGTTGAAAGGGTGGATTGAAAGAAATGATTTCTACAGGTTGTAGAGTGAAAAGCTTTTGTTACGTGCTTATCAGTCAATGGAAAGACAATACATGATTACAATCGAGCCATTCACAGTGAAGAAGGGTCTCGACCCAAAACGTCACCCATTCCTTCTCTCCCGAGATGCTGCCTGACCCGCTGAGTTACTCCAGCATTTTGTGTCTACTCACAGTGTACAGATATATGATAAAGGGAATTATGGGAATAACATTTAGTGCAAGGTAAGGTCCGATTAAAGATAGTCCGAGGGTCACCAATGAGGTAGATAGTAGTTCAGCACCGCTCTCTGGTTGTGGTAGGATGGTTCAGTTGCCTGATAACAGCCGGGAAGAAACTGTCCCTGAATCTGGAGGTGTGCGTTTTCACACTTCTGTACTTCTTGCCCGATGGGAGAGGGGAGAAGAGGGAGTGGCCGGGGTGAGACTGGTCCTTGATGATGCTGCTGGCCTTGCCGAGGCAGCGTGAGGTGTAGATGGAGTCGGTGGAAGGGAGGTTGGTTTGTGTGTGTGATGGACTGGGCTGCGTCCACAATTCGCTGCAATTTCTTGTGATCTTGGATGGAGCTGTTCCCAAACCGAGCTGTGATGCGTCCCGATAAAACACTTTGTACCAGTGCATCTGTAGAAGTTGGTGAGAGTTGTTGGGGATATGCTGAACATCCTAAGCCCTCTGAGGAAGTAGTGGCATTGGTGTGCTTTCTTGGCCATGTTCTCAAACCTAACTGCGTTCTTCAGAGATGCTGCCTGACCTGTTGAGTTACTCTAGCTGTTTGTGTTCTGAGGGGAGCTAGATTTAGCCCTTAGGGCTAACGGAATCAAGGGATGTGGGGAGAAAGCAGGAACAGGGTACTGATTGTGGATGATCAGCCATGATCATCATGAATGGTTCAAAGTGCTGGCTCAAAGGGCCGGATGGACTCCTCCTGCACCTATTTTCTATGTTTCTATGAGAGAAGAGATGTGTAATGTAAAGCCAGGAGGGGGGGGGGGGGATGTGTAACAGAGTGTGGGTTATGGGGTGAAGTTTGGAAACGGTTCATCCCACAGGTTAGTAACTTGTGGGTCAACAGCTGTTAATGTTAAACCCAAGTCAGATCATTCTTGTTGACCAAACACAGTAAGGGAACTGTTTGACAATTGCGATGTTTTTTGGAAATGTTCCGCTAAAAGCCCGTCCTCAATTTTCTGTCGCGTTTTAGATTGAAGAAAACCTTTAGGAGAAAAGGGAGTGTTGTGGGACCGGGACTGTTCACTCTGAATCCCAATCTGTTGGTTTTGTTCCCCAAAAAAACAACAAAGTTAAATATCAACGCCCGGACACGAGAGGAAAGATGGAACCCCACAATCGAACGTGTCAGTTCATCGTCAAAGAGGAGGTAGGAAAAAACTGCAGACGCTGGTTTAAATCGAAGGTAGCCACAAAATGCTGGAGTAACTCAGCGGGTCAGGGAGCATCTCTGGAGAGAAGGAATGGGTGACGTTTCGGGTCGGGTCCCGCCCCCTCCCATGACATCAGTCTGAAGAAGGGTCTCGACCCGAAACATCACCCATTCCTTCTCTCCAGAGATGCTGCCTGACCCGCTGAGTAACTCCAGCACTCTGTGAAACGTCACCTCTCCATGTTCTCCAGAGATGCTGCCTGACCCGCTGAGTTACTCCAGCATTTTGTGTCGACCGTCAAAGAGGAGGTAACTGGTCACAACCTGCATTTTCCTCTGCTCTCTTAGTGACAGGGTTGTTGGACGGGCATGGATTGTTTTCTATGGAACGTTGCAGGCTGAGAGGAGACCTGATAGAAGGTTATAAAATTCTGGGAACTTTAGTTTAGTTTAGAAATGCAGCGTGAAAACAGGCCCTTCGGCCCACCATGTCCGCGCCGACCAGCGATCCCCACACACTAACATTATTCTACACACACACTAGTCAAGTCAAGTCAAGTCAAGTCAATTTATTTGTATAGCACATTTAAAAACAACCCACGTTGACCAAAGTGCTGCACATCTGACTAGGAAAAAAAAGAAACATACAGTGGCAGGCAGCGAGACACAACGGCGCGGCCATCTTGAACAAAATGTTAATTCAATCACCCACAGTCCAACAACAAAAGCATTAAATAAGCATCAAAATTACACCCCCAAAAAACCCCCAAAAACACAGTCCAACAATAAAAGCACTAAACAGGCACCCAAATTACCCAACCCCAAAAACCCCCAAAAACACAGTCCAACAATAAAAGCATTAAATAGGCATTCAAATCACACAACCCCAAAACCCCCAAAAACACAGTCCAACAATAAAAGCGCTAAACAGGCATAATTCACTAGGGATAATTTACATTTATACCAAGCCAATTAACCTATGAACCTGTACGTCTTCGGAGTGTGGGAGGAAACCGGAGCACCCGGAGAAAACCCACGCAGGTCACGGGGAGAACGTACAAACTCCGTACAACAGCACCCGTAGTCAGGATGCAACCCGGGTCTCTGGCGCTGTGAGGCAGCAGATCTACCCGCTGCGCCACCGTGCCACATCATGGATAGGGTAGACAGTCAGAGCCTTCCCCCCCCCAGAATGGAAATGTCACAGCGCCAGAGACCCGTGTTTGATCATGACCTCGGGTGCTGTCTGTCTGTGTGGAGTTTGCACGTTCTCCCCCTGACCTGCGTGGGTTTTCTCCGGGTGCTCCGGTTTCCTCCCACATCCCAAAGACGTGCGGGTTTGTGGGTTAATCGGCCCCTCTGTAAATTGCCCCCCAGTGTGTAGGGAGTGGATGAGAAAGTGGGATAACACGGAACTGGTGTGAACGGGCGATTGCTGGTTGGCGTGGACTCGATGGGCTGAAGGGCCTGTTTCCGCGCTGTGTCTCTAAACTAAACTAACCTCAAACATTTGGTTCTGGTCTCCAAAACCAATATAAAGACAAACTAAAAATCAAACTGGGGGTTATGATGCTTTCAACGGACAAATTGTTTATTAATGACAGAGAGCTCAAAGTGCTGGAATCACCTTGACCTGTGTGTAAACGTAAACACAATAATGCCCACGAGATTCTTAATTACACAAAGCAACCCATTCAAATATTCTATTCTTTAAAATAATAAATAGAGTCAGTCTACCCCAGAATAGGGGGTGGGGGGGCCAACACTCTCTAATCCAGGCAGTGTTCTGTTAAACCTCTTGTGCAATAGACAATAGGTGCAGGAGGAGGCCATTCGGCCCTTCGAGCCCTTCGGTGCACCCCCTCCAAAGCCTCCACATCCTTCTGGTAATGGAGTCAAGACCCCTCGCAAATTACACTACAAGTAACAATCGAGGCAGCACGGTAGTGCAGCGGTAGAGTTGCTGCTTTACAGCGAATGCAGCGCCGGAGACTCAGGTTCGATCCTGACTACGGGTGCTGCACTGTAAGGAGTTTGTACGTTCTCCCCGTGACCTGCGTGGGTTTTCTCCGAGATCTTCGGTTTCCTCCCACACTCCAAAAGACGTACAGGTATGTAGGTTAATTGGCTGGGTAAATGTAAAAATTGTCCATAGTGGGTGTAGGATAGTGTTAATGTACGGGGATCGCTGGGCGGCACGGACTTGGAGGGCCGAAAAGGCCTGTTTCCGGCTGTATATATATGATATGATATGATATGATATGAAGGGGAATGCGAGTTTATTAAATACAATAATTCACACAAGATCCTTAATTGCACAAAACCAAAGTCTTTCACACTCCCTGCATAGGAAGAAAACTGCAGATGCTGATTAAAATCGAAGGCAGACACAAAATGCTGGAGTAACTCAGCGGGACAGGCAGCATCTCTGGGGAGAAGGAATGGGTGACGTTTCGGATCTGAAGAAGGATCTTGAGGACGATCAGCCATGATCATATTGAATGGCGGTGCTGGCTCGAAGGGCCAAATGGCCTCCTCCTGCACCTATTGTCTATTGACCCGCTGAGTTACTCCAGCACTCTGTGAAACGTCACCTATCCATGTTCTCCACAGATGCTGCCTGACCCGCTGAGTTGCTCCAGCACTCTGTGAAACGTCACCTATCCATGTTCTCCACAGATGCTGCCTGACCCGCTGAGTTACTCCAGCACTCTGTGTTCACCCACACTGTATCTCACCGGCCCGGTGCAGATGATGATAAACTCACATTGACTTGATCATTCTTCCTTTCCCAGGTTCTGGTGAAGGGCAAATGGGCCCAGCTGCTGCAGACAACCTACATCGATCCCACGGGCAAAACCAGGCAAGCACTTGCACACGGGCGAGGGGGGAGGGGGGACGGAGGAGGGGAGGGGGTCTCGGGCACATTGTATTACTCTGTGCCCCTTCTTCCCAGAATATCTGCGTGCTCTGGCACTTGTTCCTGCCTCTCCCGCCTTGCGGTTCCATCTTTGTACCTTCAAGTTCTGTTTTCCCTTCTCAAAATACACTTCTTCCACCACACCTTTAGTCTAATCAATTTTTTTTCTAGTTTAGAGATACAGCGAGGAAACAGGCCCTTCGGCCCACCGAGTCCGCGCCGACCAGCGATCCCCGCGCACCAACGCTATCCCACACACACTAGCGACAATTTACATTTATAGCAAGCCAATTAACCTACAAACCTGTACGTCTTTGGAGTGTGGGAGGAAACCGAAGATATCGGAGAAAACCCACGCAGGTCACGGGGAGAACGTACAAACTCCGTACAGACGGCGCCCGCAGTCGGGATCGAACCCGGGTCTCTGGTGCCGTGAGGCGGCAACTCTACCGCTGCGCCACCGTGCCATTTAATTTAGTCTAGTTTGTCACGTGTACAGTGAAAAGCTTTTGTTGCGTGCTAACCAGTCAGCAGTAAGACTACACACGATTGCAATCGAGCCGTCCACAGTGAACAGATACAGGATAAAGTGAATAACGTTTAGTGATGCAGG
The DNA here is from genome assembly GCF_053455715.1 of Rhinoraja longicauda. Taxonomy (NCBI): domain Eukaryota; kingdom Metazoa; phylum Chordata; class Chondrichthyes; order Rajiformes; family Arhynchobatidae; genus Rhinoraja; species Rhinoraja longicauda. The sequence goes on from NC_135975.1 coordinate 2,057,960, forward strand.
TCATTCTGTTGTTTACCACCGATCTATTTCTAACAGGTTTCCTCTGTTCTGTTGAAACAGGGTGTGGGAAACGGTGAAAAGAACGACCAGGAAACCCAACAGTAAATGCGATGGTGAGTCGACAAGCAGTATCTGGCGGCTTCACATTATACACTTTAGAGATACAGCGCGGAAACAGGCCCTTCAGTCCACCGAGTCCGCACCGACCAGCGATCCCCGCACACGGACACTATCCTACACATTAGGGACAATTTATAAACCTGCACATCTTTGGAGTGTGGGAGGAAACCGGAGCACCTGGAGAAAACCCACGCAGGTCACGGGGAGAACATACAAACTCCGTACAGTCAGCACCCGTAGTCAGGATGGAACCCGGGTCTCTGGCGCTGTGAGGCAGCAGCTCTACCCGCTGCGCCACTGTGCCGACCCTAACTTGTGCTGCACCCATTTTATGCTCTGTCCCTTGGGAGTGTAACGTGGTCCCAGGTGGTTTGAGCTGCAGGTGAGTGTTGGGAGATCGTTCCATTGTCAGGAAAGTTTAGGTTTATTATTATTGTCACGTGTACTGAGGTACAGTGAGAAGCTTTGTTTTACAGATAATACCACACATAAATACAATCAATTCAAACTCAAGTACAACAGGTGGAGCAAAGGGGAAGATACAGAGTGCAGAATATAGTTCTCAGCATTGTAGCGCATCAGTTCCACAGACAAAGTCCAATGTCCGCAATGGGGTAGAGGTGAATCGGACAGCACCCTAGCTTATGGAAGGGCCGTTCAGAAGAGTCAAGAGTGTTTTATTGTCATGTGTCCCGAAACAGCAAAATTGTCATTCTTACTTGCGGCAGCACAACGAAAACATAGTGCTCTGTAAACGCCATCAAACACAGCAAAAGAAGATGAAGCTGTTCCTGAGTCTGGTGGTGCGCGCTTTCAAGCTTCCGTACCTTCTGCCGGACGGGAGCGGGGAAAAGGAGGAATGGCCGGGGTGAGAATGACGGGGCATGTCTCACTGTGCTGTGCGTGACTCGACCCTGCTTGGTGTGTGTGCTGGTTCATCCACCCTGTGTGTGTGTGACTGTAGCCCCTGTGTGTGCGTGTCTGTAACCCCTGGTGTGGCCTGTCTCTAGGTGTAGCCGTGTTGGCGTTGCTGAAGAAGACTCTACATTACGACTGCCTGATCATGGTGAAGCAGTTCCGGCCGCCCATGGGGTGCTACTGCCTGGAGCTTCCCGCTGGTGACGTAACTTTGTCCCCTTGACCACGGTTGTTATAGTGTAGGGAAATAACTGCAGATGCTGGTTCAAATTGAAGGTAGACACAAAATGCTGGAGTAACTCAGCGGGTCGGGCAGCATCTCTGGAGAACATGGATAGGTGACGTTTCGGGTCGAGACCCTTCTTCAGACGGAATCTTATCCATGTTCTCCGGAGATGCTGCCTGACCCGCTGAGTTACTCCAGCACATTGTGTCTGTCTGGTACAAACCAGCATCTGCAGTTTTTTGTTTCTACATTGTCCGGGTTGGTGACGTTTCAGGTCGGGACTCTCGTTCACACGGACTGTAGTGGAGGGGAGAGAAAGCTGGAGGAGAGGTAGTGGCACGACAAAGCCTGGCGAGTGATAGGTGGATACTGGTGTCGGGAGGGGGGGAGGGGGGGAGGGAGGGGGCCGATAGACAGATCTTTGGACAAAGATCAAGAGATGAAAAGGTGAGATAAGGTGAGAAGATTGGAGGAAGGGATATGGGGGTGGGGTGGAGAGAACCAGGTACCAGAGATCGCGTGCAAACTCCGCACAGACAGCACTCGAGGTCAGGATCAAACCCGGGCCTCTGGCGCCGTGAGGCAGCAGCTCGACCTGCTGAGCCCTGCGGTTCCTACAATCTTGGATGATCTTTTCTATTTCAAATTTAATTCCTGAACTTGGCGGCAAAGTATTTTTCCAGCTACAGAGGGAATGTTCAGGGAGGGGGTGGCCCTGCTCACTGTGTCCGGAGTTGTCATTGTGCCCCCCCCCCCCAGGTCTGATCGATGACGGGGAGACTGTGGAAGGTGCTGCCTTGCGGGAACTGCTGGAGGAGACCGGGTACAAGGGAGAGGTCAGCAGCATCACCCCAGGTCAGACCCCAGCGGCAGCGGGCGTGACACAGCCCCTGGCCCCTCCCTCCCCCCTCCCCCTCCCCCTCTCCTGCCCATTCCCCCTCTCCTGCCCATTCCCCCTCTGCAAGAGTATGCAGAGAGCATGCAAAGAGTATGCAGAGAGTATGCAGAGAGTATGCAGAGAGTATGCAGAGAGTATGCAGAGAGTATGCAGAGAGTATGCAGAGAGTATGCAGAGAGTACGCAAAGAGTATGCAAAGTGTATTCAGAGAGTGGCCACGCATGTCGTCCTGATGGTCCCTCTCTGTTCTCTCGGTGCCCCCCCCCCCCCCGACACCGCGGTGATCCCCCTTTGCCCCCCCCCCCCCCACTCCTCGACCCTCTTTGTTCTCTTTCCCCCCCACCCACCCTCCCCCTCATCGGGTCCCTCGTGGTTCTCGGCAGCGCGTTGTCCACCGGCCTGCGGCGCCCGTCGTGGCCCCGGCCCCGTGCTGGTCGGCGGGAGCCGGCAGCCGCGAGCTCTCGTGGACGGCATGATCACAGTGCTTGTGTTTGATGCGGGCTGTTGCATGCTGTGTGTGTTGCAGTGGTGTGATGCGTGCTGTGTGTGTTGCAGTGGTGTGATGCATGCTCTGTGTGTTGCTGTGGTGTGATGCATGCTCTGTGTGTTGCTGTGGTGTGATGCATACTCTGTGTGTTGCAGTGGTGTGATGCATGCTCTGTGTGTTGCAGTGGTGTGATGCATGCTCAGAGTGTTGCAGTGGTGTGATGCATGCTCTGCGTGTTGCTGTGGTGTGATGCATACTCTGTGTGTTGCTGTGGTGCGATGCATGCTCTGGGTGTTGCTGTGGTGTGATGCGTGCTGTGTGTGTTGCAGTGGCGTGATGCATGCTCTGTTGCAGTGGTGTGATGCATGCTCTGTGTGTTGCAGTGGTGTGATGCATGCTCTGTGTGTTGCAGTGGTGTGATGCATGCTCTGTGTGTGTTGCAGTGGTGTGATGCATGCTCTGTGTGTTGCAGTGGTGTGATGCATGCTCTGTGTGTTGCAGTGGTGTGATGCATGCTCTGTGTGTTGCAGTGGTGTGATGCATGCTCTGTGTGTTGCAGTGGTGTGATGCATGCTCTGTGTGTTGCAGTGGTGTGCCTGGACCCGGGGCTGACCAACTGCACCATGCAGTACGTGTTTGTCAACATCAACGGGGACGACTCGCACAACATCAAACCCAAGCAGCGGCTCGGTGAGTTGTTGAGTTCAGTTTATTGTCATGTCTACTGAGGTACAGTGAAAAGCTGTTGGTGCGCGTTAACCAGTCAGCGGAGAGACTGACTCATCAACCTTAGATAGATAGACACAGCGTGCTGGAGTAACTCAGCGGGTCGGGCAGCATCTGTGGAGAACATGGACAGGTGACGTTTCGTGTCGAAAAAGTTTCCTTTTTCTCCAGAGATGCTGCCTGACCCGCTGAGTTACTCCAGCACTCTGTGTCTATCTATTGTGTAATCCAGCATCTGCAGTTCCTCCCTACACAACTCATCAACCTTTTTGGTCACGTCTTCAAAACAAACTCAATCAGATTTGTGAGACACGACCTCCCACGAACAAAACTATGCTGACTGTCCCTAATCAGCCCTTGCCCACACTAATGCCTGCATATCCGATCCCTCAGAATACTCTCCAGTAACTTTCCAACTGCAGATGTTAAATTTCAGATGGACAGGACAAGTTTGGAGGGATATGGGCCAAACACAGGCAGGTGGGACTAGTGTAGATGGGGCATGTTGGTCGGTGTGGGCAGGTGGGACTAGTGTAGATGGGGCATGTTGGTCGGTGTGGGCAGGTGGGACTAGTGTAGATGGGGCATGTTGGTCGGTGTGGGCAGGTGGGACTAGTGTAGATGGGGCATGTTGTTCTGTGTGGGCAGGTGGGACTAGTGTCGATGGGGCATGTTGGCCGGTGTGGGCAGGTGGGACTAGTGTCGATGGGGCATGTTGGTCGGTGTGGGCGGGTGGGACCAGTGTAGATGGGGCATGTTGGTCGGTGTGGGCAGGTGGGACTAGTGTAGATGGGGCATGTTGGCCGGTGTGGGCAGGTGGGACTAGTGTAGATGGGGCATGTTGGTCGGTGTGGGCAGGTGGGAGGAAGGGCCTTTTTCCACGCTGTATCACTCTATGACTCTAAAGACAATACATGATTACAATCGAGCTGTCCGCAGTGCACAGATACATAATAAGGGAATAACGTTTAGTGCAAGGTCAAGCCAGCAAAGTCCGATCAAAGATAGTCTGAGGGTCACCAATGAGGTAGATGGCAGTTCAGGACTGCTCGGAGTGTCTATGTGTTACGGGACATGGGGGCGCTGGTGGCTGGCGGTTTACCCATGGCGCTTTCTTCCACGATTGCACTCAGCTGCTAACGTGGACACCCACACCAACCCGTTCTGGCAGCGGCTCCCTGCACCAGCGTAGCTCAGTCACACAGCGTGGAAATAGGCCCTTCGGCCCAACCCACCCAGGCCCACCAACATGCCCCATCTACACTAGTCCCACCTGCCTGCGTTTGGCCCATATCCCTCTAAACCTGTCCTATCCATGTACCTGTCTAGGTGTCTTTTAAATGGTGAATGGAGACAGGCCCTTCGGCCCACTGAGTCCATGCCGCCCAGCGATCCCCGCACACTAGCACTATCCTACACGCACTAGGGACAATTTTACATTTACCAAGCCAATTAACCTACATACCTGCACGTCTTTGGAGTGTGGGAGGAAACCGAAGATCTCGGTGAAAACCCACGCAGGTCACGGGGAGAACGTACAAACTCCGTACAGACGGCGCCCGTAGTCGGGATGGAACCCGGGTCTCTGGCGCCGTGAGGCAGCAGCTCTACCCGCTGCGCCACAACTACATCCCAAAGACATGCGTTATTTTTGTCTTATCTTACTGAAACATATAAAACTATAAAAGGACTGGACAAGCTAGATGCAGGAATAATGTTCCCAGTGTTGGGGGAGTCCAGAACCAGGGGCCACACAGTCTAAGAATAAAGGGGAGGCCATTTAAAACTGAGATGAGAAAAAACTTTTTCACCTAGAGAGTTGTGGATTTGTGGAATTCTCTGCCACAGAGGGCAGTGGAGGCCAAATCACCGGATGGATTTAAGAGAGAGTTAGATAGCGCTCTAGGGGTAGTGGAATCAAGGGATATGGGGAGAGGGCAGGCACGGGTTATTGATTGGGGACGATCAGCCATGATCACAATGAATGGTGGTGCTGGCTCGAAGGGCCGAATGGCCTCCTCCTGCACCTATTTTCTATGTTTCTATGTTTTTAGTTTAATTGTGGCCTCTGTAAATTGCCCCCCCCCCCCAGTGTGCAGGGAGTGAATGAGAAAGTGGGATAACACGGAACTAGTGTGAACGGGCGATCGATGGTCGGCGCGGACTCGATGGGCCGAAGGGCCTGTTTCCGTGCTGTATCTCTAAACTAAACCTTATTAATTCTATTCTGTTGTGTGATTGTGTGATGCTTGTAATTAGACACCTGATTTCACATGGATTAAATAGTGTTTTCTTCACATTTCAGATGACGGAGGTACGTTTTCAAAACATTATTTCTTGCGCTGATCTGGTTTGGCTAAGTATGATTAAACAGCTGCCCGTTCTTACGTAGCACTGGCCAGTCTGATTATGTGGTGCAGGAAGATAACTGCAGATGCACAGTCTGATTATGTTTTCACGCTTCATTCCTGAACGATCACTGCCTACTCACCAAAACACTTTGTCTTCTCAGAATTTGTTGAAGTTATTTTAATTCCTTTGAACGAGCTTCGAAAGAAAATTGACGGTAAGATTAGCATTTTTGTTTAAGTCTAGAACTTTTGACACATGTGGGCCGATGAGATTAGTTTATCGTGGCATCTTGTTCAGCACAGGGACCGGTGGCGTACCTTTTCCATGTTTGAAGAAATTTAACTTATTTTAAAAGTCTTTGATCATGTTTCCTGAGGCAGCATGAAGTGTAGATGGAGTCAATAGTGGGGAGTGTGGTGTGTGTGATGGACTGGGCTACATCTACAATGGTGGGGAGTGTGGTGTGTGTGTGAGACTGGGCCACATCTACAATGGTGTGGTGTGTGTGATGGGCTGGGCCACATCTACAATGGTGGGGAGTGTGGTGTGTGTGATGGGCTGGGCTACATCTACAATGGTGGGGAGTGTGGTGTGTGTGATGGGCTGGGCCACATCTACAATGGTGGGGAGTGTGGTGTGTGTGATGGGCTGGGCCACATCTACAATGGTGGGGAGTGTGGTGTGTGTGATGGGCTGGGCCACATCTACAATGGTGGGGAGTGTGGTGTGTGTGATGGGCTGGGCTGCCAGGACTTGGATTGTTTTCCTTTAGAACGCTGGAAGTTGAGGGGAGACTCGATATAAATATATAAAAATATGAGAGGCACAGATTGGGTCGACATATATATTCCCCAGAGTGGGAATGTCCAACACTAGAGGATAAAACTAAAAGAGAGAGAAAGAAAGTTTAAAGGAGATGTGTGGGGCAGGTTTTTTACACGGGTGGTGGTGGAGGCAGATACGATTTAAAGGTTTGTCGGGTTGGATGGTTTTGGATCATGTGCATGCAGAGGAGATCAGTTTAACAGACAGCATCTCTGAAGAGAAGGAATGGGTGACGTTTCAGACTCTGAAGAAGGGTCTTGACCCGAAACGTCACCCATTCCTTCTCTCCAGAGATGCTGCCTGTCCCGCTGAGTGATACCAGTATCTGCTGTTCCTTCCGACACATGAGATCAGGTGAACGTGGTATCAGACACTGTGGGTTCCTGTGCTGCACTGTTCAATGTGCAGGAAGGAACTGCAGATGCTGGTTTAAATCAAAGGTAGACACAAAATGCTGGAGTAACTCAGCGGGTCAGGCAGCATCTCGGGAGAGAAGGAATGGGTGACGTTTCGGGTCGAGACCTTCTTCAGACTGATGTCAGGGGAGGGGGCGGGACTTTGTCACCCATCGTCACCCATCCATGTTCTCCCGAGATGCTGCCTGACCCGCTGAGTTACTCCGGCATCTTGTGTCCACTTGCACTCTTCAATGTTCTGTGTTCTAGACGGTGAATGCTTGCTTTTTTTCTTTAAGAAATGCTTCTGACGGAGAACATCGTGGTGGATTCTCGTGTTTACATCTACGCCCTGGGTTTGACCCATGAAGCCTCTAAGCCAGACGTGTTGCCTGTCTTAAAAGCTTGAAGGGAGGACGATTTCCTTGTCTGCAATCAAGACCGCTGTTGGAAGAAGGAGATGGTCGAGGAGAAAGTCAGTCCCAGTGAAGCTGTGTAAACCCCATCTTTATAATCTGTCATTGTGCAAAGAAACTATAATAGTAGTCATGTTAAAATTAGGATTAGGCATAGGAATGCAAGTTTACAGATCTGTCTTATTCTCAAAGCAAGCGTGTGGCAGGAATCACGATAACTGATGGCAATTGTCACATCTGAGCAAGGAATGAGCGAGGCTAGTGATAGGAATTATGTTTTTGCAAAATATAATCTTCCCTGTGCAATTATAAAACGTTGTCACGGATCGGGTAAGTTGCACAAGGTAGACACACAATGCTGGAGTAACTCAGCGGGTCAGGCAGCATCTCTGGAGAGAAGGAATGGGTGACGTTTCAGGTTTTCAGTCTGAAGAAGGGTCTCGACCCAAAGCGTCGCCCATTCCTTCTCTCCCGAGATGCTGCCTGACCCGCTGAGTTACTCCAGCATTGTGTGTCTACCTTAGATTTTAACCAGCATCTGCAATTTCGTTCCTGCATAAGTTGCATGAGGGTTTGATAAAAGTGGCACGGTGGTGTAACGGTAGAGTTGCTGCCTCACAGGTTCCATCCTGACCTCGGGCGCTGCCTGCCTGTGTCTGCCTGCGTGTGCGTGTGTGTGCGTGCGTGGAGTTTGCATGTTCTCCCCGTGACCGCGCGCGATTCCTCTGGGTGCTCTGCACACTAAGGGGGCAATTTACCAATTTATAGAATCCAATTAACCGCCAAACCTGCACGTTTGTGGAGTGTGGGAGGAAAACGGAGAAAACACACGCAGGTCACGGGGAGAAAGTACAAACTCCACACAGACAGCACCCGTGGTCAGGATGGAACCCGGGTCTCTGGCGCTGTGAGGCAGCAGCTCTACCTGCTGCACCACCGTTCCTCCAGCACTTTGTGTTTCGTTCAAAATTCCAGCTGCTGCAGTTCCTTGCCTCCTGCTCGCAAGTATTTACTGTTTTATTGTCTTTGAGAACATTTCCTTTGCACCTTTTGGAAGGATCCACAACATTTGTTTTGCAGCGTGCAGGAAAGCTGTTTAAAACGTGCATTCCAACTTACTCTAGTGGGTCCTTCTGCAATGTTTACAAGTACACATTTAAGATTGAATTTGATCTGAGGAAGTGCTTTTCTCAAGGCCTGACCTAGGTGGCAGAATAGTTACAGTAGCAAGCTTTTATTGAAGATACATATTCAACAAGGGGAATACAATAGTTGAAAAATAGTTTAGAAAGGTTATGGCACAAGGATATTGTTTGAATTAGATAAAAAATGCTCTCGTATATTCAGCAGCCAGTATATCATAGGATGTGGATTTATCAAAACGCACGCTTCTTGTTTAAGATCTTGTCCAAGACTAAATTAATCAATTTATTTAGTCTTTAACATTCTCCCCCCCCCCCCCCCCATATTAAATATGTTTTTGCACTAAATGCTTACTTGGTTTTTCAGTTTGGTAAACTCATTAAAAGTGCGGAGTATCGCTCGTGACTTAAGTCACAAGAGCATCCATCATTGGACTTCTGCACCACAGCACAGCAATGCTCGTTAGATTACTTGAGCAAATGTGTCCATTTCCGGTGTCTCTCGACTCAGTGCACAACATCTTTACAAAATGTTCAGCCAGGTAATTTGTTTTCATAGGTGATAGGAGCATAATTTGGCCATTCGGCCCATCGAGTCTACTCTGCCATTTAATCATGGCTGATCGATCTCTCCCATCCAACCCCATTCTCCTGCCTTCTCCCCGTAACCTAAGAGTTAGATTTAGCTCTTAGGGCCAACGGAATCAAGGGCGATGGGGAGAAAGCAGGAACAAGGTGCTGATTTTAGGTGATCGTATTGAATGGGGGTGCTGGCTCGAAGGGCCGAGTGGCCTCCTGCACCTATTTTCTGTGTTTCTATGAATGGCGGTGCTGGCTCGAAGGGCCGAGTGGCCTCCTCCTGCACCTATTTTCTGTGTAACCCCTGGCATTCCTATTGATCCAGATCCTCCAGTGCATCTGTGACAGTTTGTAAGTCACTGGGGAGGTGGTGCGTTCCCGCCGTGTGTACAGGAGGTAGCGGGGTTGGTGTGCCGGTGAGCCCGCTCCCCGCGCTGCCCCAGTACTGACGGTGAGGCGGGAGAGCCGCGGGAGACCCGGCATGGAACTCCGTCCCTCCTGATCCGTGTGTAGAAGGGTACGCCCTTCACACGTGTTCCCCGCCCATTACCCCTTCCCGTGTTCCCCCCTCCATCGATGTCCCTACGCCGTCCCGTGTTCCCTGCCACGCACGTGTTGTCAACTCTGTCATGCGTTCCCAACTCTGTCACGTGTTCCCCACGCCGTCACGTGTTCCCTGCCACGCAGGTGTTGTCCACTCTGTCACGCGTTCCCAACTCTGTCACGCGTTCCCTGCCAGGCACGTGTCCCACAGCCTTCCATGCGATCAGATTCCCACCGTCCCAACCTGCTTCAGCCGAGGGACTGAACCCATCTCAACCCGCCCCTGACCCTGACCCCCTCCCCCCCTCGTACCAGCTCAGCCTCTGCTGCCAGTGTGGCACTTTCCCCACGCCGCTCACAACCCACGCTGGCTGGAGCTGGCAGAATGTGTGGGGCTGGACACAAAATGCCAGAGTAACTCAGCGGGTCAGGCAGCATCTATGGAGAACATGGATAGGTGATGTTTTGTGTTGGGACCCTTCTGACTGATTGTGGTATTGGAGGGGGGAGAGGGGGGGGCAGGACAAAGCCAGCCCAGTGATACTGCTTCACACACACGGACACTTTGGACAATTAACCTCCCATCACTTCTATGGGACAAGGGGGCATGGGCGGCCGAGGTCAGGATTGAACCATTGGCTCTGATGTTTGATGCAGTGGCTCTACTGATGGTGCCACTGTGCCATTAACTGGTTAACAGGCTCTGCAGAAGCAACCACATCAGATAGAAGGCAGATGGTTAACTCACGGTACTTTAATTTTTAATTCCGGATCTTTAAATATTCTTTAAATGGCATGAACGAGGACAGTGATTGGTTCACAAGCCACAGCTGGCATTATTTCCCTGACTTCACAGGTATGGCTCTGTGAGGCAGCAACTCTACTGCTGAAAGGTTGGAAGAGACCCGTTAAAACAACTCATAAACCACGCCAACGTGTGTCGCCGGCAGCCTTCACCCCACAAACAACACAATATACAAGGTAGACACAAAGTGCTGGAGTAACTCAGCGGGTCAGGCAGCATCTGTGGAGAACATGGATAGGTGACGTTTCACAGAGTGCTGGAGTAACTCAGCGGGTCAGGCAGCATCAGTGGAGAACATAGATGGGTGACGTTTCACAGAGTGCTGGAGTAACTCAGCGGGTCAGGCAGCATCTGTGGAGAACATGGATAGGTGACGTTTCACAGAGTGCTGGAGTAACTCAGCGGGTCAGGCAGCATCTGTGGAGAGAAGGAATGGGTGACATTTCAGGTTGAGACCCTTCTTCAGACTGATGTCAGTGGAGGGGGGCGGGTCCTGCCCCTAAACATCACCCATTCCTTCTCTCCACAGATGCTGCCTGACCCGCTGAGATACTCCAGCGTTTTGTGTCTACCTTCGATTTTAACCAGCATCTGCCGTTTTCTTTCCAACACCATAAACAAATCCATATTTCAACCGAGAATCGTCATGATTTTGTTAGTAATTATAGTTTTCAAGAAAGTGATGATGAAGGTGTTCTGGGATGCCGTGCAGGCTGCAGAGAGACACGTTGGCACCAAGTGCTTTCAGGAGAAGGTTGTGGCGAGGATGTCTTGGATCTGTTGTTGGTGTAGGCTGCCGATCCCGACTGCAGGCACTGCCAGAGGTGGTCGACTGGCCAGCCGGAGCTGGAAACAAATCAAAACACCACCAGAGTTAAAGGCTTTGCACCGAGACATAGACAATAGGTGCAGGAGGAGGCCATTCGGCCCTTCGAGCCTGTACGCACCGCCATTCAATGTGATCATGGCTGATCATCCACAATCAGTAACCCGTGCCTGCCTTCTCCCCATATCCCTTGATTCCGCTAGCCCCTAGAGCTCTATCCAGGGCTGCCAACTGTCCCGTATTAGCTGTGACATCCCTTATATTGGGCTAAATTGGTTTGTCCCGTACGGGACCGCCCCTGTCCCTTATTAGACCCGGGGGGCGTTGTAGGCCCGGACAGTGTAGGCCCGGACACTGTAGGCCCGGACAGTGTAGGCCCGGACAGTGTAGGCCCGGACAGTGTAGGCCCGGACAGTGTAGGCCCGGACAGTGTAGGCCCGGACAGTGTAGGCCCGGACAGTGTAGGCCCGGAAAGTGTAGGCCCGGACACTGTAGGCCCGGACACTGTAGGCTGGGAGGCCCAGGCGCCGCCTAACGGAGGTTGCGTAGCAACCCGCCTCCCAGCTCGGGCGGCCGCCATTGGTGGAGCGGGAGCACGTGGCCGCTGGCTGGGCGAGGTCACGTGGGGCACGGGGCGGTGACGTCACCTTTTGTCCCTGATTTGGGAGTGAGGAAGTCGGCAACCCCTAGCTCTATCAAACTCTTTAAAATTCAACCACTAAATTCATCCACTGAATGCGGATTGATAACGATTGATCAATGATAATTGATTGAGGGAAGGAAGAAAGGAGGGCCAGGGGGAGAGGGAGAACAAGGGGGAACTGGGGGGAGAGGGGAGGGGGGGGAGAACAAGGGGGACTGGGGTTAAGGGGGAGGGGGGGAGAACAAGGGGGACTGGGGTTAAGGGGGAGGGGGGAGGGGGGAGAACAAGGGGGACTGGGGTTAAGGGGGAGGGGGGGAGAACAAGGGGGAACTGGGGGGAGAGGGGAGGGGGGGGAGAACAAGGGGGGACTGGGGTTAAGGGGGAGGGGGGGAACTGGGGGGAGAGGGGAGGGGGGAGAACTAGGGGAACTAGGGGGGGAGAACAAGGGGGAACTGGGGGGAGAGGGGAGGGGGAGAACAAGGGGGGACTGGGGTTAAGGGGAGGGGGGGAACTGAGGGGAGGGGGAGAACTAGGGGGAACTGGGGTTAAGGGGGAGGGGGGGAACTGGGGGGAGAGGGGAGGGGGGAGAACTAGGGGGAACTGGGGGGAGAGGGGAGGGGGGAGAACAAGGGGGAACTGGGGGGAGAGGGGAGGGGGGGAGAACATGGGGGAACTGGGGTTAAGGGGGAGGGGGGGGGAATCTGTAACTTTGTAAGCGTCCTTTATGTGGTGACATTTGCATACCTTGGCAGGGTGGGCCATTCGCAATGATCACATTGCCTGCCCACTACAGGACAAGGGCGTCCCGTACGGGACAAACCAATGTAGCCCAAAATACGGGATGTCCCGGCTAATACGGGATGTCCCGGCTAATACGGGACAGTTGGCAACCTGATACAACAGGTGGAGCAAAGGGGAAGTTGCCAGGTGCAGAATATAGTTCTCAGCGTTGTAGCGCTCCAGTTATTGCCTTACCTTACATCCTAACTGTTTTTCAAATCTGGGAGAAACATAGACCCAGGGGCCCATGTTCTGCGGCTCTTCTTGGCTCCAGATGAAGTCTGAAAAATAATGTTCTAATTCAGTATTTGTAATGTTATATGTTACGATTCTCTCAGGCTTCTCCTTGCAATTATCGGTAAAGCAGATCTCTGAGTATTTATGTGTAGGAAACAAAAACTGCAGACGCTGGTTAAAATCGGAGATAGACACGAAATGCTGGTTATCTCAGCGGGTCAGGCAGCGTCTCGGGAGAGAAGGAATGGGTGACGATTCGGGTCGTACGGTGATTGTCTTACTGATCTGAATGGGAAAAAAAACTATTTCACTGAACCTTGGCACTTGTGACAATAGACACTAGGTGCAGGAGGAGGCCATTCGGCCCTTTGAGCCAGCACCGCCATTCACCGCGATCATGGCTGATCATTCTCAATGAGTACCCCGTTCCTGCCTTCTCCCCATACCCCCTGACTCCGCTATCCTTAAGAGCTCTATCTAGCTCTCTCTTGAATGCATTCAGAGAATTGGCCTCCACTGCCTTCTGAGGCAGAGAATTCCACAGATTCACAACTCTCTGACTGAAAAAGTTTTTCCTCGTCTCCGTTCTAAATGGCCGACCCCTTATTCTTAAACTGTGGCCCCTGGTTCTGGACTCCCCCAACATTGGGAACATGTTTCCTGCCTCATTCAGCGTGATGTTGTGTAACAGCCTGACCTTTGGCGTTGCTGAACGTGTCCATTTGCCGCTGCAGCTGTTCCAGTGGGAAGGGACACAGCTCCTCCACTCTGATCAACGCCGTGTTGCGCGCTGCCTCCGAACCCTCTCTGTGCTTCAGCAGAGCGTAATAGTGTTTGCCACAACACAGCACCACCCGGCTCACACTGAGAGCAGAAACACAGTGTGAAGAACAGAATTCACCCAACTGCAGGAACATCATTCACTGTTAAATCCACACTGGGGCCGGCACGGTGGTGCAGCGGGTAGAGCTGCTGCCTCACAGCGCCGGAGACCCGGGTTCCATCCTGACTACGGGTGCTGCCTGTACGGAGTTTGCACGTTCACCCCGTGACCTGCATGGGTTTTCTCCGGGTGCTTCAGTTTCCTCCCACACTCCAAAGACGTGCAGGTTTGGAGGCTAATTGGCTTGGTAAATGTAAAATTGTCCCTAGTGTGTGTAGGATAGTGTTTGTGTGCGGGGATCGCTGGTAGGTACAGACCCGGTGGGCCGAAGGGCCTGTGTCCACGCTGCATCTTTAAACTAAACAAAACTATTAGCTGCAAATTGTCAAAGTAATGAGTGCTGAGATGAACAGTCAAAGGACTGACAGAGGAAAAATGCTGGAGTAACTCAGCGGGACGGGCAGCATCTCTGGAGAGAAGGAATGGGTGATGTTTTGGGTCGAGACCCTTCTTCAAGCTCAGTCCGTCAAAGGACGTTTTGGGTAGGGGACCATTTCCAGACTTTGACTGTAGGGAGTCAATAAACTGTGTCTTTCTGAGAATGATTCAATTGATTGAAAGATCCAATGTGGAAACAGGCCCTTCGGCCCACCAAGCCCATGCCGACCAGCGATCACGGGTTCACACTAGTTCCGTGTTATCCCACTTTCCCATCCACTCCCTACACACTGGAGGGCAATCTACAGAGGTGTCGATTAACCCACAAACCCGCACGTCTTTGGAGTGTGGGAGGAGACCGGAGCACCCGGAGAAAGCCCACGCAGTCACGGGGAGAACGTGCAAACTCCACGCACACAGCACCCGAGGTCAGGATGGAACCCGGGTCTCTGGCGCTGTGAGGCAGCGGCTCTACCCACTGCGCCACCGTGCCGCTCTTCCTCGATAACGACACCAGAATTCCTTCACCCAAGGGGTTAACATTTGTCTCTGAATACAAGCAGATATCCAGTCTCTTCTTTGCAATCATTTTTTACCCATAATCTCAGTGACATTTGTGTATTCTCTGCAATATAACTTCACATTAAAATAGGTAGCTCGATGAAAGTTAGGAATGAAAAGCCCCAGAGAATTATCAAATAAACAGAAAAGACAGAGGAGCTGCTTAAAAATGACAAAAAGGTTTGTCACGTAGGTGATTCTCGAGAAGATAGACACAGAGTGCTGGAGTAACTCAGCGGGTCAGGCAGCATCTGTGGAGAACATGGATAGGTGACGTTTCACAGAGTGCTGGAGTAACTCAGCGGGTCAGGCAGCATCTCTGGAGAACATGGATAGGTGGCGTTTCACAGAGTGCTGGAGTAACTCAGCGGGTCAGGCAGCATCTGTGGAGAACATGGATAGGTGACGTTTCACAGAGTGCTGGAGTAACTCAGCGGGTCGGGCAGCATCTCTGGAGTTCCTTCTGACAATGCATTCACAGTAACGCAGCGTGATAGATTTGTGATCAATTTGGAAAAACGAAAACAACTTACTTCTTTGGATCCACAGACGGATCTCCGAGGACAGGCTTAAAGGTGGTTCCGGGTGCCATCTCATCTAGACTGGAGACTGCTGCCTTCAGAAGGAAGAGGAGAACAAGAGATGAGGCTGGATGAAGCGAGCTTTATCACGAGGGTTGCCAACTGTCCCGTATTAGCCGGGACATCCCGTATTTTGGGCTAAATTAGTTTGTCCCGTACGGGGCCGCCCTTGTCCCGTATTAGCAGGGTTGCCAACTTCCTCACTCCCAAATAAGGGACAAGGTGACATCACCGCCCCGCGCCCCACGTGACCTCACCCAGCCGGCGCCCACGTGCTCCCGCTCCACCAATGGCTGCCGCCATTGGTGGAGCGGGAGCACGTGGCTGCTGGCTGGGTGAGGTCACGTGGGGCGCGGGGCGGTGACGCCACCCTGTGTCCCGTATTTGGCCCTTTGTCCCCACGTGCGTGCGTGCGTGCGCTCACCGGCAGGCGGAGCAGCTGTTTGGGAGCGGCCACGATGAGCGGTTTGCGGAAGTTTCGCACCATCTGACGGCGCAGGAGGTGGAAGTACTGGGAGGGCGTGGTTGGGTGCACGATGAACATGTTCACGTTGTCGCCATCTACGCCCGCCTCCTCGCTGTCACACATCTGCAGAAGGAAGGAGGTTATCACGCAGTCACAGTTCAGTCTATTGTCACGTGTACCGAGGTACAGTGGGAAGCTTTTGTTGCGTGCTAACCAGTCAGCGGAAAGACAATGCATGATTACAATCGAGCCGTCCACAGTGTACAGATAATTGATAAAGGGAATAACGTTTAGTGCAAGGTAAAGCCAGCAAAGTCCGATCAAAGATAGTCCGAGGGTCACCAATGAGGTAGATACTAGTTCAGGTCAAACAAATCTGGGTCATTATCCGTCAATACATTATGAAAAGCAAGGAAAATTTATTATAATTTTGATCTGGTTGTCATTGGCTCGCAAGGAAGAATAAAGATTAACCGGAGGGAGGGAGGATGGTCTAATTATCTAAATGACAGGCAGCATCTGTGGAGAACGTGGATAGGTGACGTTTCACAGAGTGCTGGAGTAACTCAGCGGGTCAGGCAGCATCTGTGGAGAACATGGATAGGTGACGTTTCACAGAGTGCTGGAGTAACTCAGCGGGTCAGGCAGCATCTGTGGAGAACGTGGATAGGTGACGTTTCACAGAGTGCTGGAGTAACTCAGCGGGTCAGACCGCATCTCTGGAGAACATGGACAGGTGATCAGTCTGAAGAATTGTCACCAATCCAGGGATGGTGTCTGAGCTGCTGTGTGTATTTGTCGTGAAGATCGGGTTAGGAAGGAAAGGGAAAGATGACCTGCAGGAAACGTTCCAGGCGACAGGAGGAATGTTCCGGGCCTGCTCCATCGTATCCGTGAGGTAAGAGAATAACCATTGCGCTCTGCAGCAGCCATTTGGCCTCACCTGTAACAATAAAGGAACTGCATTCAGCACTGAGAAAACGATCACGATTAGGCTTGTAAGCTTGCAATACTCAGACCCTCTCCCATCAGGCAAGAGGTACAGAAGTGTGAAAACGCACACCTCCAGATTCAGGGACAGTTTCTTCCCAGCTGTTATCAGGCAACTGAACCATCCAACCACAACCAGAGAGCAGTGCTGAACTACTATCCACCTCATTGGTGACCCTCGGACTATCCTTGATCGACTTTACCTTGCACTAAACGTTATTCCCTTATCATGTATCTGTACACTGTGGACGGCTCGATTGTAATCGTGTAATGTCTCTCCGCTGACTGGTTAGCACGCAACAAAAGCTTTTCACTGTACCTCGGTACACGTGACAATAAACTCAACTGAAACTGAACTGGACATAACACATGTTCCACACAGATTGGCGTTAAAGCCACTGAAGCAACAAGCAGTGTGTGAGTAAAACATTCATTATTTTCTTCAGATCTGGATAGCCGGTCCTTTAGAGCAGAGGCCTCCAACACCAACTATTATCTTTAACTGAAAAACATTCAACGTGCTGGAGTAACTCAGCGGGTCAGGCAGCATCTGTGGAGAACATGGATAGGTGACATTTCACAGAGTGCTGGAGTAACTCAGCGGGTCAGGCAGCATCTGTGGAGAACATGGATAGGTGACGTTTCACAGAGTGCTGGAGTAACTCAGAGGGTCAGGCAGCATCTGTGGAGAACATGGATAGGTGACGTTTCACAGAGTGCTGGAGTAACTCAGCGGGTCAGGCAGCATCTCTGGAGAACATGGATAGGTGACGTTTGGGGTCGTGACTTCTTCAGACTGTTCTTCACTCTCCATTACACCACTTGTTTGTTTGAGTAATTAATATTGGGATGGAAACCAGAGGGAACTCCTCTTTTCAACTCCTTTCCGTTTGATATGAAAGTTTCCATAATCACGTGCGGTTACAAGAGGTGTGGGTTTAATTTTTCAGTTTAGTTTAGTTTCGAGATAGAACTTGTAAACAGGCCCTTCAGCCCACCGAGTCCATGCCAACCAGCGGATCCATGCACATTAACACTACCAGACTAGAGACCATTTTTTAAAACATTTGTACCAAGCCAATTAACCTACAAGCCTGTACAGCTTTGGAGTGTGGGAGGAAATCGAAGATCTCAGGGAAAACCAACGCAGGTCACGGGGAGAACGTACAAACTCCGTACAGACAGCACCCGTAGTCAGGATGGAACCCAGGTCTCTGGCGCCGTGAGGCAGCAGCTCATCCCGCTGCGCCACCGTGCCGATCCAAGAGTGGCCAGCCTCTCTGCTGACAAGCAGGGACTGAGAGCTCACCTCCACAGATAAAGGTGTCAAACATGATCTGAGCGCCGTTGAAGAAGTCACCAAACTGTGCTTCCCAGATGGGCAGCAGCCGCGGGCTTTCAATGCTCATCCCGTACTCAAAGCCCAGCACCGCCTCCTCTGACAACGGACTGTTGCACACCTGACGGGAAGAAGATGGTGCAGGTTAGTCCCCTAATATTACACGGTCAAATAATATAGAGAAGAATAGATCTGGTGGATGCACACAGTCCATTGCCCAGAGAGAATAGATCGGGTAGATGCACAGAGTCAATAGACAATAGACAATAGGTGCAGGAGGAGGCCATTCAGCCCTTCGAGCCAGCACCGCCATACAATGTGATCATGGCTGATCATCCACAATCAGTAACCCGTGCCTGCCTTCTCCCCATATCCCTTGATTCCACTAGCCCCTAGAGCTCTATCTAACTCTCTCTTGAATGGCCTCTACTGCCTTCTGTGGCAGAGAATTCCACAAATTCACAACTCTCTGGGTGAAAAAGTTATTTCTCATCTCTGTTTAAATGGCCTCCCCCTTTATTCTTAGACTGTGTGGCCCCTAGTTCTGGACTCCCCCAACATTGGGAACATTTTTCCTGCATCTAGCTTGTCCAGTCCGTTTATAATTTTATACGTCTCTATAAGATCCCCTCTCATCTTTCTAAACTGCAGTGAATACAAGCCCAGTCTTTCCAATCTTTCCTCATAGGACAGTCCCGCCATCCCGGGGATTAACATCGTGAACCAACGCTGCACTGCCTCCATGGCAAGGATGTCCTTCCTCAAGTTAGTTTAGTCAGGGACGCAGGGTGGAAACAGGCCCATTGGCCCCAGCGAGCCCGAGCTGACCTCCGTTAAGCATTAGGTTAGCGGCAGAGGCACACGGGCTGAAGGTCGTGAACGCGGCCCTATGTACCTCAAAGAATCCCTGCTGTTCCGGGCTGATGTGGTTGAGGGGGATGTAGGCATCTCCCGTTTCCTGACAGACCACCATCGCGTGGCGCTGGCTGAACGTCCCACGGCCTACGTCTTGCCCGCTCAGCCGCACGTTGAAACCTCGATGAAAGCAAGCATCCCCGTGTTACTCATTTAACATTCAATAGACAATAGACAATAGGTGCAGGAGTAGGCCATTCGGCCCTTCGAGCCAGCACCACCATTCAATGTGATCATGGCTGATCATCCACAATCAGTACCCCGTTCCTGCCTTCTCCCCATACCCCCTGACTCCACTATCCTTAAGAGCTCTATCTAGCTCTCCGTTGAATGCATTCAGAGAATTGGCCTCCACTGCCTTCTGAGGCAGAGAATTCCACAGATTTACAACTCTCTGACTGAAAAAGTTTTTCCTCATCTCCGTTCTAAATGGCCTGCCCCTTTTTCTTAAACTACGGCCCCTTGTTCTGGACTCCCCCAACATTGGGAACATGTTTCCTGCCTCTAACGTGTCCAATCCCTTAATAATTTTATATGTTTCAATAAGATCCCCTCTCATCCTTCCAGTGAAAACAAGCCCAATCGCTCCAGTCTTTCAATATACGACAGTCCCGCCATTCCAGGAATTAACCTGGTGAACCTACGCTGCACGCCCTTGGATCAAGGATTCACCTGCTCTTTGGTCTGGCAACATCCCCACCCAGGACCGCAAGGAACTGCTGAGAGTGGTGTACGCAGAATTAGTCTGTCACACAAACCGACCTCCCTTCCACCGACTCCATCTACACCTCACGCTGCCTCGGCAAGGCCAGCAGCATCATCAAGGACCAGTCTCACCCCCGGCCACTCCCTCTTCTCCCCTCTCCCATCGGGCAAGAGATACAGACCTCCAGATTTCCGGGAGGAATTTCTTTAGTCAGAGGGCGATGAATCTGTGGAATTCATTGCCACAGAAGACCGTAGAGGCCAAGTCAATGGATATTGTTAAGGCAGAGACAGATAGATTCTTGATCAGTGCGGGTGTCAGGGGTTACGGGGAGAAGGCTGGAAAATGGGGTTCGGAGGGAGAGATAGATCAGCCATGATTGGATGGCGGAGTGGACCAGTCATTCGATGGGCCGAGTGGTCTAACTCTGTCCCTATAACTTATGAACATATCTGTTCCACTAGTGTGAATCGTGGAACACTCTTCACTGGTTCCAGTGACAAAAAGGGTCTCGACCCGAAACGCCACCCATCCCATCTCTCCAGACATGCTGCCTGTCCCGCCGAAGTTACTCCAGCACTTTGTGTGGACACAGAGTTATTACCTTGAGAAAGCAACGTCCCAATAGCCAGGGCCTCCGCAGTGGACCAGTCCAGCTTTGCTGCCTCCTCCAGTCTCTGCAGCCTAGACTAAACACAGGTGAAGAATAAACAGACTCATCCAACAGTGCACACCGAGCCCCAGCCCAACGTCAATGGTTCAATGGTGCTGGATTTAGTTCAGAGATACAGCGTGGAAACAGGCCCTTCGGCCCACCGGGTCCGCGCCGACCAGCGATCCCCATGCACTAACACCATCCCACACACACCAAGGACAATTTTGTACATTTACACCAAGCCAATTAACCTACAAACCTGCACGTCTTTGGAGTGTGGGAGGAAACCGAAGATCTCGGAGAAAACCCATGCAGGTCACGGGGAGAACGTACAAACTCCGTACAGACAGTCCCCCTAGTCGGGATGGAACCCGGGTATCCGGTGCCGTGAGGCAGCAGCTCTACCCGCTGCGCCACCGTGCCGCCGCGCAGATTTGCCACAGATGTGACTGCACGGTGAAATCTGCGTTAATCACACGTGCGAGCGCCGACATGTTTGGCGCCATCATTCAAAGTCCAAAGTGCGGTCGACCCCGCGCGCTGAATGTACTGGAGCAGGACGTGCTGCTACGCTGAACCATTCTGTGGCCGATGTGAATCTGTGGAATCCTCAGCCTCCGAGGGCAGTGGAGGCCGATCCACTGGATGCTTTCAAGAGAGGGTTAGACAGAGCTCTTAAGGATAGCGGAGTCAGGGGGTATGGGGAGAAGGCAGGAACGGGGTACTGATCGAGAATGATCAGCCATGATCACATTGAATGGCGGTGCTGGCTCGAAGGGCCGAATGGCCTCCTCCTGCACCTATTGCCTATTGTGGTGCAGCAGGTGGAGCTGCTGCCTCATAGCGCCAGAGACCCGGGTTCAATCCTGACCTTGGCTGATGTCTCTGTGTGTGGAGTTTGCACGTTCTCCCCGTGACCCGCGTGGGTTTTCTCCGGGCGCTCCGGTTTCCTCCCACATCCCAAAGACGTGCGGGTTTGTGGGTTAATTGTCCCTCTGTAAATTGCCCACTAGTGTGCAGGGAGTGGGTGAGAAAGTGGGATAACGTAGATCTAGTGTGAACGGGCGATCGCTGGTCGGCACGGTCTCGGTGGTCGGCACGGTCTCGGTGGGCCGAAGGGCCTGTTTCCGTGCTGTGTCTCTGGACTAAACTAAGATCTCCTGTGGAGGAAGCAACTTGGGCAAAGTTCAAAATGAATTGGCAACACTTCAGGTCAGGACTCTTGTTGAGACTGATTGTGTGGGGGGTGGGGAGGGCAGGACAAAGCTTGCCCTTCCTCTCTTGTCACCTATCCATGTTCTCCACAGATGCTGCCTGACCCGCTGTGTTACTCCAGCACTCTGTGAAACGTCACCTACCCATGTTCTCCACAGATGCTGCCTGACTCGCTGTGTTACTCCAGCACTCTGTGAAACGTCACCTACCCATGTTCTCCACAGATGCTGCCTGACCCGCTGAGTTACTCCAGCACTCTGTGAAACGTCACCCATTCCTTCTCTCCGGAGATGCTGCCTGACCCGCTGAGTTTCCCCAGCGTTTTGTGTCTGACGTCAATAAGTGTTGTGCTTATCCCGGCCCCTGCCGCGCTCCATCACCTACCTGCACGTGTGTCTTCAGCAAGTGGTTGTGCACGGTTATCTCCTCGCTAACCTCCACAGACTTGGCTCCCACGTACTTCAGCAGGTCGCTGGGCATCCCAGTGTCCCAGGTGCTGATCCTGCACTGTGGCTCCACCAAGCCACTCCAGCGGCCCTGTAGGTTGGGGGCGAGCGGGCAGAAGGACGTGGTGTTGCTCAGATGGTCGTTTAACGTGGAATAGTACGAGGTCTTAATGCTGGAAACCTCCTGCTCTGTTAAGACGCCGTCTGCGACCAGCTGGTCAGCGTACTGCTGAGGGATACTTCTACGGGATCTGCCGGGACGATAAAGAAAGAAAGAATGCAGCGTGAAGACGATGTGTGTTGTTTTCATTCTGAAGAAGGATCTCGGCCCGAAACCTCACCCATTCCTTCTCTCCTGAGATGCTGCCTGACCCGCTGAGTTACTCCAACACTTTGTGATACCTTCCATTTGTACCAGCATCTGCAGTTATTTTCCTACCTGTGTTGTTTTAGTTCTACAAGTGACAGTTTAGTTTAGTTTAGAGATACAGCACCGAAACAGGCCCTTCAGCCCAACGAGTCCGCGCCGACCAGCGATCCCCGCACACTAACACAATCCTACACACACTAGGGACAATTTTACATTTATACCCAGCCAATTAACCTACAAACCTGTACTTCTTTGGAGTGTGGGAGGAAACCGGAGCACCCGGAGAAAACCCACGCAGGTCATGGGGAGAACGAGCAGACTCCGTACAGGCAGCACCTGTAGTCGGGATCGAACCCGAGTCTCCGGCGCTGCGTTTGCTGTAAGGCAGCAACTCTACCGCTGATGTACCTGATGATCTTGTACGTGATGGCCAGTTCATCACGGATGGAAGGCCATCGGTCAGATGGCTGAGGAGGGTGGGCTCACTACTGTACCTGATGATCTTGTACATGATGGGGTTGGTGAAGGTGGGCTCGTCCATCTCGTTGTGGCCCCATTGCCGGTAGCAGAGGAGGTCCACCACCACATCTTTGCGGAAGCACCGCTGGTACTCCACGGCCAGCCGCGTGGCTCGGATCACCTCCTCCGCATCATCTCCGTTCACGTGGATGACGGGGCAGGACACCATCTTACCTGCAGGTGACAAAACCAACAGTTGTTTCCACATTAAAGGCAAAGCGTGCCTAGTCTACCGGTGCTGCAAGAATAGGGTTGCCAACTGCCCGTATTAGCCAGGACATCCCTAATAGTGGGCTAAATTAGTTTGTCCCGTACAGGACTGCCCTTGTCCCCTATTAGGCCCAGACGCTGTAGGCCCGGACGCTGTAGGCCCGGGGGCCGCTGTAGACCCAGACAATGTAGGCCGGGGAGCACTGTAGGCCCGGACGCTGTAGGCCCGGACACTGTAGGCCCAGACGCTGTAGGCCCGGGGGCCGCTGTAGGCCCGGACGCTGTAGGCCCGGGGGCCGCTGTAGACCCAGACAATGTAGGCCGGGGAGCGCTGTAGGCCCGGACGCTGTAGGCCCAGACACTGTAGGCCCAGACGCTGTAGGCCCGGGGGCCACTGTAGGCCCGGATGCTGTAGGCCCGGATGCTGTAGGCACGGACGCTGTAGGCCCGGACACTGTAGGCACGGGAGGCCCAGACACTGTAGGCACGGGGGCTGCTGTAGGCCTGGACAGTGCAGGCCTGGAGGCCCGGGCACGCGTAACGGAGGTTGCGTAGCGACCCACCTCCCGGAATGGGCGGTTGCCATTGGTGGAGCGGAAGCAGGTGGCTGCTGGCTGGGTGAGGTCACGTGGGGCGCGGGGCGGTCCCTTATTTGGGAGTGAGGAAGTTGGCATCCCTATGCAAGAACCTCATTGGTATTAATGAAGATGAATAAGTTTAGTTTAGTTTATTGCCGTATGTACCGCCGACTTACTGCATCAGACCATCCACCAGTATATAACATTACGAGACGGTAGACAGTCAAAAGCTTTTTGCTGGGGTGGGAATGCCGTGGACTAGAGGGTGTGGCTTTAAGGTGAGAGGGGAAAGTTTAAAGGAGATGTGTCGGGCAAGTTTTTTTACACAGAGAGTGGGTGAGTGTCTGGAACGATTCAGTTCAATTCATTGTCACGTGTACCGAGGTACAGTGAAAAGCTTTTGTTGCGTGCTAACCAGTCAGCAGAAAGACAATACATGATTACAATCGAGACATTTACAGTGTAGAGATACATGGTAAAGGAATAACGTTTAGTGCAAGGTAAAGCCAGTAAATGTGTGTTCACAGAAGGCCACATGTTGTGTGTTCACGGATGGCCACATGTTGCATGTTCACGGATGGCCACATGTGTGTTCACGGATGGCCACATGCGTGTTCACGGGTGACCACATGCTGTGCATTCACGGTTGGCCACATGCGTATTCACGGATGGCCACATGCGTGTTCACGGATGGCCATATGTTGCGTGTTCACGGATGGCCACATGTTGCGTGTTCACGGATGGCCATATGTATGTTCACAGATGGCCACATGTGTATTCACGGATTGCCACATGTATGTTCACGGATGGCCACATGCATGGAGGAGCTTACCGACGTCAGTGTTGTAGAGGGAGGACTTGCCCCTGTCTGCTGGCGTGGTGTAGCCCAGCTGATTGTTGACGATCAGGTGGATGCTACCACCCACCCGGTAGTGGGGGAGTCTGGACAGAGTGAAGGTTTCAGCAACCACCCCTTGCCCCGGGAAGGAGGCGTCACCATGTACCTGCAGCGAGAGAGAGGGCGGCCAGAGGAAGAGAAGACCGGTCAGCATCCACTCACCCAGCCTCCAAGCAACGACGTCTCCAAACGTCCCAAGGAACGGTACTATAGTTTAGTTTAGAGATACAGCGCGGAAACAGGCCCTTCGGCCCACCGGGTCCGTGCCGACCAGCGATCCCCGCACACACTTACACTCTCCCGCACACTGGGGACTATTCACAATTTTGCCGAAGCCAAATTAACCTACGAACCTGGAGTGTGGGAGGAAACCGGAGCACCCGGAGAAAACCCACGCTGGTCACGAGGAGAACGTACAAACTCCGTACAGACAGCGCCCGTAGTGAGGATGGAACCCAGGTGTCTGGCACTGTGAGGCAGCAACTCTACCCACTGGGCCACTGCTGACTCACCCTCCGCCCCACCACACCCTTAATTTTTGCACATCTCCAAACGTTTCCACGCGTCACTTTAATTTAATGTATCTTGTTGTGTTTAGTGACTGTTGGCAAATCAATTTCCCTCCTGGGATAAATAAATTTAGTTTAGATTTAGTTTAGAGATACAGCGCGGAAACAGGCCCTTTCGGCCCACCGGGTCCGCACCGACCTGCGATCCCCACACACTAACACTATCCTACACCCACTAGGGACAATTTTTACATTTACCAAACTAATTAACCTACAAACCTGCATGTCTTTGGAATGTGGGAGGAAACCGAAGATCTCGGAGAAAACACACGCGGGTCACGGGGAGAACGTACAAACTCCGTACAGACAGCACCCGTAGTCGGGATGGAACCCGGGTCTCTGGCGCTGTGAGGCAGCAACTCTACCGCTGCGCCACCGTGCCGAATACAATTTTTTAATCGTATCGTATTATGTTACAGTCAGAGTCACAGAGTGATACAGCATGGAAACAGGCCCTTCGGCCTAACTTGCCCACACCGGCCAACATGTCCCAGCTACACTAGTCCCATCTGCCTGCGTTTGGCCCATTTGGTATCGGTTCGTACTTACGGGTATATCTTGGTTCAGCGCTTACCAGGGTGTTATTGCACAATTGTTTTGTGATTTAATAACAATATCAATTTCGCAGCGGTAGAGTTGCTGCCTGACAATGAATGCAGCGCCGGAGACCCGGGTTCGATCCCGACTACGGGTGCTGTCTGTACGGAGTTTGTACGTTCTCCCCGTGACCTGCGTGGGTTTTCTCCGAGATCTTTGGTTTCCCCCCACGCTCCAAAGACGTACAGGTTTGCAGGTTAATTACCTTGGTAAATGTAAAAATTGTCCCTGGTGTAATGTCCCGTCAGATCTGTTAGTCTTGTGTCATGTTCTGTGTTTAGATTCTCATTTCAGGTCCCTTGACTTCCTGCCATTGTAATTGTCAGCCCCGCCTTGATTGTTTCCACCTGTGTGCCCTTACCTCATGTATATATAGTCCACGCCACCCTTTGTCCTGTGCCAGTTCGTATTGTGATTCATGTGCTCTGATTCATGTGCTCTCGGTCGTAGTATAGCTAGTAAGTAATTTTTGTAACTAATGTTTTTGTAGCTGAGTAAGTTTAGAGTTTTTGGTTCGAATCGCAGTGTTCTTTACTTTGAAAATTAAAGAACGCCTTTATTTACTCCAAATTGACTCTTGTGTGTGAGTCGTGCGTTTGAGTCCAGTTCCTGTGTGCCCCAGAGCATAACACCTGGTGTGTGTAGGACGGTGCCAGTGTGCGGGGATCGCTGGTCGGCGTGGGCTCGGTGGGCCGAAGGGCTTGTTTCCGCGCTGCGTCTCTAAACTAAGTAATGAATGAGAGTGCGTGGTGCGTGTGGACTGCCCTAACCTGCACACAGATGGCTTTGTCTCCGGGCCAGGCGTCGGGGCTGATGGAGTAGTCGCCATCTTGCTGCGACTGCTGCCGGCCGCGGGCTTTGCCGACCGCCACGGGGTTGATGGCCTCCAGGTGCGACGGGTTGGGCAGCATCGTGACGTGCAGGGGCTGGGCCAGGCCAAAGTCCAGGTCCACCGAGGATGACAGATGAGACAGCACGTCTCCCGAGGCTGCGGAACCTTCCGGAAACTCACTCAACCCACGCATTTTACGAAACATTAACTGCAATCAAATTTAAAAAATCATTGTTGTGTTTTGTGTGCCGGACAGGTACTTTGCCAATGAAAGCCATTGCTTCAGTGTAATGCACAAAGTGCTGGAGGCAGCATCTGTGGAGAACATGGATAGTGATACACTATGGAAACAGGCCCTTCAGCCCAACTTGCCCACTGTGATGGATGTTTCTTTGATGGATGTTTCTTTTTTGTGTGTTTTTGGGGTTGGGTGGTTTGAGTGCCTGTTTGATGCTTTTATTGTTGGACTGTGTTTTGGGGGGTTTTGGGGTGTGTGATTTGAATGCCTATTTAATGCTTTTATTGTTGGACTGTGTTTTGGGGGGTTTTTGGGGTTGGGTAATTTTGGGTGCCTGTTTAGTGCTTTTATTGTTGGACTGTGGGTGATTGAATTAACATTTTGTTCAAGATGGCCGCGCCGTTGTGTTTGGCTGCCTGCCACTGTATGTTTCTTTTTTTTCCTGGTCAGATGTACAGCACTTTGGTCAACGTGGGTTGTTTTTAAATGTGCTATACAAATAAATTGACTTGACTTGACTTGACACTGACCAACATGTCCCATCTACACTAGTCCCACCTGCCCGCGTTTGGCCCACACCCCTCCAAGTATAAGACAGACACAATATGCTGGAGTAACTCAGCGGGTCAGGCAGCATCTGTGGAGAACATGGATAGGTGACGTTTCACAGAGTGCTGGAGTAACTCAGTGGGTCAGGCAGCATCTGTGGAGAACATGGATAGGTGACGTTTCACAGAGTGCTGGAGTAACTCAGTGGGTCAGGCAGCATCTCCGGAGAGAAGGAACGGGTGATACAGGATGAAAACAGGCCCTTCAGCCCACCGAGTCCCAATACACTTACACTATCCTACACACTATACAAATTTACTGAAGCCAAACTAACCTACAAACCTGGCGTGTGGGAGCAAACCGGAGCATCCGTGGAAAACCCACGCAGGTCATGGGGAGAGCGTGCAAACTCCGAACAGACAGCACCCGTAATCGGGATCAAACCCGGGTCTGTGGTGCTGTGAGGCAGCAACTCTACTGCTGCAATTGTTGGGATTGTTTGAATGGTCAGCTAACCTCAGGCCACCCAGAACAGAGAGGGACCCAGCGTGGGGCGGGGGGGGGGGGGCTGCCGAGAGAACAAAGGGGGACCATTGGGGACCACATTGAACATTCTGTAACTTGGTCAACTCTTTGCCTACTCTGTGTACGTTACGCAAAGCAATGAACGTGACTGTTGCTGGGTGCACGTGATAAAGTACCATCGTGACCTGCCAGTTGTGTGCCGATTTGTGGGATTCTCTGCCACAGAGGGCAGTGGAGGCCAATTCACTGGATGTATTTGCAAGAGAGTTAGATAGAGCTCTAAGGACTAGTGGAATCAAGGGGTATGGGGAGAAGGCAGGCATGGGTTACTGATTGTGGATGATCAGCCATGATCACAATGAATGGCGGTGCTGGCTGGAAGGGCCGAGTGGCCTCCTCCTGCACCTATTTTCTATGTTTCTATGCGATGGTAATGGGAGGTTTTATGCAAGGTTGATATTTGTGGTGCTATGACTGTTGAAACGACGGCAAGTGTCTGGGACTGTTGTGTCTGGGACTGTTGTGTCTGGGACTGTTGTGTCTGGGACTGTTGTGTCTGGGACTGTTGTGTCTGGGACTGTTGTGTCTGGGACTGTTGTGTCTGGGACTGTTGGGACGGTCAGCTCACCTGGGGTGGCAGCTGCAACAGCCCCGTCAGCAGGTTAAGTCGCCCTCGATGCGGCATTCCCAGCACCACGTCCGTCACTCCACCGAGCGCCGCCACGCGGAATAATTCATTGAAGAAGCCCATCATGCTCTCTGCTCCCTCTCCGCCATACCGCTTCACAGTGGAGAACTTAGTCGCCAAGAAATGGTCAAACTCCTGAAGAACAAAGCAGAACCTATTAGCTTTAGTGTTCAATTTGGCTTTCGAGGTACAAGCGCAGAAACAGGCCCACCGGATCCGCGGCGACCAACGAACCCCACACATTAACACGACCCCACACACACTAGGGACAATTTTTACATTTACCAAGCCAATTAAACTACAAACCTGCACGTCTTTGGAGTGTGGGAGCACCCGGAGAAAACCCACGCAGGTCACGGGGAGAACGTACAAACTCCGTACAGACAGCACCCGTGGTCGGGATCGAACCCGGGTCTCCGGCACTGTATTCGCTGTAAGGCAGCAACTCTACCGCTGCGCCACCGTGCCGCCCTGTGTGTGTAGGAAGGAACTGGTGATGCTGGTTTAAACCAAAGATAGACAAGTAGTGCTGGAGTAACTCAGTGGGACGGGCAGCATCTCTGGAGAGACGGTTTTCTACACAGATCTGTTTACATAATGTTTTTTGGGGATATCGCATGGAAAGAGGCCCTTCGGCCCACTGAGTCCATACCAACCATCAATCACCTGTTCACACTAGTTCCATGTGTCCATGTTCCAACTTTTTCACCCAGAGAGTTGTGAATCTGTGGAATTCTCTGCCGCAGAAGGCAGTGGATGCCGATTCTCTGGATGCTTTCAAGAGAGAGTTAGATAGAGCTCTTGAAGATAGCGGAGTCAGGGGGTATGGGGAGAAGGCAGGAACGGGGTACTGATTGTGGACGATCAGCCACGATCACAGTGAATGGAGGTGCTGGCTCGAAGGGCCGAATGGCCTCCTCCTGCACCTCTTGTCTATTGTCATACCTCGAACTTACCTGCGACTCCAACATCAATTTTGCGAGAAGTATTTTCTCTTCTTGCGTTAAAGTTTCTTTCTTGAGTTGTTCAAATCTTTGCGTGAACCATTCCCTCTCCACTGCGGTCTCCAGATGGCTGACCTCGATCGACATATGTCCACAGTATGTCTCGTCCAGGTAGGCCAACACCTCCTCCAGAGTAGCCTCGCCCTTCCCAAAGCTCAACAGATCTGGATATTGTTTAAAATAATAACAAATGATATTATTTCTTAACAATTTATCATGTCCATTTGGGTTTCTGTACAACTCCTCCCCCTTCTGTCAGGGGTAGACTGACTCCCCTCCCACTATCTCCTCCCAGTATCCCCTCCCCCTCCCCCCCCACCCCCAATCTTTGCTCATCCCCAATCCTGGACTTTCCACTCATCACTTTAATTCCAGGTTTCATGTATCTTGTTGTGTTGTATGACTGTTGGCAGACCAATTTCCCTCCTGCGATAAATAAATTTATCGTTTCTATTTATTATCTTATTGACTAATTATTCGCGGTCACGGTGGCGCAGCGGTAGAGTTGCCGCCTTACAGCGAATGCAGCGCCGGAGACCCGGGTTCCATCCCAACTACGGGCGCCGTCTGTACGGAGTTTGTACGTTCTCCCCGTGACCTGTGTGGGTTTTCTCCGAGATCTTCACATTCCTCCCACATTCCAAAGACGTACAGGTTTGTAGGTTAATTGGCTTGGTAAATGTAAAAATTGTTCCTGGTGTGTGTCGGATAGTGTTAATGTGCGGGGATAACTGTGCCGAAATGGCCTGTTTCTGCACTGTATCTCTAAACTAAACTAATTGAATGGTCTTGTCTTTAGACTTTAGAGTTTTAGTTTACTTTAGACCTTAGAGATACATTGTGGAAATAGGCCCTTCGGCCCACCTAGTCTGTGCCGACCAGCGATCAGGATCTTGCTTTTTTTATTCAATGCACTCGAACAAAATCTTCACGTCTATTCCCAAATAATTCACAAAGTGTGTACTAACTTCACATCCCAAATTGCCCAGAATCAACATTGTTGGTGGATTACAGACCAGACGGCAGAAACAGGGTAGTTTTCCCTCCGAAAAGGGAATTTAGATTGGAGATACAGCACGGAAAGAGGCCTTTCAGCCCATCGAGTCCACACTGATCATCGATCACCCGTTCACACACTAATTCTATGTTATCCCACTTTCTCACCCACTCCCTACACACTAGGGGGCAATTTTTACAGAGGGCCGATTAACCTACAAACCCGCACATCTTTGGGATGTGGGAGGAAACCGGAGCACCCGGAGGAAACTCACTCGTTAAGATATTAGTTTGACATTAGTGAACCAGATTGGTTTGAATCTTCACCATCATCATTACTGCTTGGATAAGTTTCTTTAAATTCCAGATTTAATTAAATCTCCAACCTTAATGGGGCGGAGTCCAATTAGTGTCCCAACCCCATCTCGTAATTCAACCACACCCCCTCCAACTCATGGATTCCCTTTCATGAGTGGTAGGAGCAGAATTAGGTCATTCGGCCCATCAAGTCCACTCCGCCATTCAATCATGGCTGATCTATCTCTCCCTCAACCCCATTCTCCTGCCTTCTCCCCGTAACCTTTGACACCCGCACTGATCAAGAATCTGTCAATCTCCGCCTTAAAAATACCCATTGACTTGGCCTCCACAGCCGTCTGTCACGATGAATTCCACAGATTCCACAAGCTTTTCTGTTGCATACTATCCAGTCCATGGAAAGACTATATATGTTTACAATCCAGCCGTCCACAGCGTGCCGATACAGGATAGAGGGAATAATGTTTACTGCAAGATAAAGTCTGGTAAATAGACGAACTGGACACTACAAGGGCCAGGAAGCGAGCGGGCAAGATCATCTCTGACCCCTCTCACCCTGGTCACTAACACTTGGAAGCACTTCCCTCTGGAAGGCGACTCTGGACTGTCAAAGCAGCCACAGCCGGACATCAAAACAGCTTTCTCCCACGAGCAGTAGCTCTACTCAATAACCAAAGTCTGTAGTCTCTTTTTTGCTCTGGTTTATTTTCACCCACACGTTTAGACCGTAATGTTGTATCCTTATTGTTTTGATGTGGTTCTGCTTTATTCTTAATTTTTAACTGTATGTTTGTGTTGTCATTTGTGAGCGGAGCACCAAGGCACATTCCTTGTTTCTGCACATTATTGGCCAATAAACTTATTCATTCACATCTGAGGAAGGACGTGCTGGCTCTGGAGAGGGTCCAGAGGAGGTTTACAAGAATGATCCCAGGAATGAGTGGGTTAACTAACATATGATGAGCCTTTGACAGCACTGGGCCTGTACTCGCTGGAGTTTAGAAGGATATTCATTCATTCATTCATTCATTCATTCATTCATTCATTCATTCATTCATTCATTCATTCATTCATTCATATTACAGATAGTTGAGGGTCACCAATGAGGTGGACGGTTGGTCAAGACCGGTCTCTAGTTGGTGACAGGATACAGCTGTCAATCCCACAGATTCACCACCCTCTGACTAAAGAAATTCCTCCTCATCTCCTTTCTTAAGGGACGTCCTATAATTCTGAGGCTGTGCCCTCTGGTCCTAGACTCTCCCACTAGTGGAAACATCCTCTCCACATCCACTCTATCCAGGCCTTTCACCATTCGACAAGTTTCAATGAGGTCCCCCCCCCCCTCATCTTTCTAAACTCCAGCGAGTACAGGCCCAGTGCCGACAAAAGCTCATCGTATGTTAACCCACTCATCCCTGGGATCGTTCTCGTAAACCTCCTCTGGACCGTCTCCAGTGCCAGCACATCCTTCCTCAGATGTGGGGGCCATCAAAAGCTCATCATATGTTAACACAATCATCCCGAATAGTTCTCCAAGGTAACACCAGAACAACGAAGTTCGAAGGACAGAAATAATTACCTCCAGTGCACATCCGATCATTTCCCTGCAGCAACTCAGTTAAAACCTGTATTTCAGGAATAATCGTTTGCTCGCCTTGACTCAGAGGGTTGATTTGAGCAGCCTTATGCCCATGCTCCCGATAAGCTGTCACCAGACGGATTAAACCATGGTCCACTGGAAAATAAAAAAAAATCATTTAATATGAAACAGATTCTTGATTAGTGCGGGTGTCAGGGGTTATGGGGAGAAGGCAGGAGAATGGGGTTGAGAGGGAGAGATCGATCAGCCGTGATTGCCTGATGGAGTGGATCAGCCGTGATTGAATGGCAGAGTAGAATCGATGGGCCGAATGGCCTAATTCTGCTCCTATGTCATGTGAACTTAGTTTAGTTTAGACAATAGACAATAGGTGCAGGAGGAGGCCATTCGGCCCTTCGAGCCAGCACCACCATTCAATGTGATCATGGCTGATCATTCTCAATCAGTACCCCGTTCCTGCCTTCTCCCCATACCCCCTGACTCCGCTATCCTTAAGAGCTCTATCTAGCTCTCTCTTGAAAGCATTCAGAGAACTGGCCTCCACTGCCTTCTGAGGCAGAGAATTCCACAGATTTACAACTCTCTGACTGAAAAGGTTTTTCCTCATCTCCGTTCTAAATGGCCGACCCCTTATTCTTAAACTTATTCTTAAAGTTTAGTTTAGAGATACCGCGGAAACATGCCCTTCGGCCCACCGAGTCCGCGCCGACCAGCGATGCCCACTCATCACCACTGTCCTACACCCACTAGGGACAATTTACATTTGCACCAAGCCAATTAACCTACAAACCTGCACGTCTTTGGAGTGTGGGAGGAAACCGAAGATCTCGGAGAAAACCCACGTGGGTCACGGGGAGAACGTACAGGCTCAGTACAGACAGCACCCGTAGTCGGGATCGAACCTGGGTCTCCGGCACTGCAATCGCTGTAAGGCAGCAACTCTACCGCTGCGCCACCGTGACCGCCCAAATATATTCCTTTATATTCAACTGGTTGACTGAAAAATGTGTAAGGTTACCCATGCAAATGAGAATGAACTTGACGTTAAAAAGCAAGTTGGCTCATCAATGGGAGTATTATGCGACAGTGCCAATGGGAGTATTGTGCCACAGTGCCAATGGGAATATTGTGCCACAGTGCCAATGGTGCCAATGGAACTTCTGCCAACCCAACACCTAGGTCTGGAAAGTGAAAGATAATCAGAGCTTTACTTGGAAAACTTTCAATTAAATTGTCCGCCAAACCGGGCAGGACCATTAAGGTTTGCGATTGAAACAAAATGCTTAGCAGTCCTGGAGTTGCTCACTGTGCTGCCTCAGACAGTCCGAAGAAGGGTCTCGACCCGAAACATCACCCATTCCTTCTCTCCAGAGACGCTGCCTGACCCGCTGAGTTACTCCAGCATTTGGTGTCAATCTCCCATTAAAATAAATCTTTAGACACAAAAAAAGCTGGAGTAACTCAGCGAGTCTGGCAGCATCTCTTAAGAAAAGCAATAGGTGACTTTTCGGGTCGAGACCCTTCTTCAGACCGAGATTCAGGGGGGAGGGAAACAAGAGGTGTGAAAAGGAATGAAGGACAAATGAGTGAAAGATCTGAAAAGAACGAATCAAAGCCAGCGACACTGAAGAAGAGGTTCCCAGACTGTGACTACTACATCACTCCATAGTTTACAAGCTGAGAACATCCCCATCCTAGGCGTCCTGCTAGTTTCACTGTCCGTATCCCTTGGTTATCACCTCTTCCACAGCCAACAAAGGACCATTGTGGGCTCCTTGGCCATCGACGCCGGCTCTGATTTGTTCTGTACCTTTTTGCACCTCTAGGTTCCCTCTCCCCTGACTCTCAGTCTGAAGAAGGGTCTCGACTCGAAACATCACCTATTCCTTCTCTCCATAGATGCTGCCTGTCCCGCTGAGTTACTCCAGGACTCTGTGTCTACCTTCCATTTAAACCAGCATCCGCAGTTCTTTCTTACCCAGTGAGTCAGCAGGCAGGAATTGCCAGCACCCCTCCTAGTTCACACGGATGTGGGACGGGAGGACAGAGGCAGTGAAGAAAGCCAATGGAATGTTGGCCTTCACAACAAGAGGACTTGAGTATAGGAGCAAAGAGGTCCTTCTGCAGTTGTACAGGGCCCTAGTGAGACCGCACCTGGAGTACCGTGTGCAGATTTGGTCTCCAAATTTGAGGAAGGATATTCTTGCTATTGAGGGCTTGCAGCGTACGTTTACTAGGTTAATTCCTGGAATGGCGGGACTGTCATATGTTGAAAGACTGGAGCGACTAGGCTTGTATACACTGGAATTTAGAAGGATGAGAGGGGATCTTATCGAAACGTATAAGATTATTAAGGGGTTGGATCGTTAGAGGCAGGAAACATGTTCCCAATGTTGGGGGAGTCCAGAACCAGGGGCCACAGTTTAAGAATAAGGGGTAGGCCCTTTAGAACGGAGATGAGGAAAAACCTTTTCAGTCAGAGAGTTGTAAATCTGTGGAATTCACTGCCTCAGAAGGCAGTGGAGGCCAATTCTCTGAATGCATTCAAGAGAGAGTTAGATAGAACTCTTAACGATAGCGGAGTCAGGGGGTATGGGGAGAAGGCAGGAACGGGGTACTGATTGAGAATGATCAGCCATGATCACATTGAATGGCGGTGCCGGCTCGAAGGGCTGAATGGCCTACTCCTGCACCTATTGTCTATTGTCTATCTCTGGAGGAGACACCTCACACAGCAGAGAGAGTTCAGACAGGCTCAGAGGGTTCTCTCTGAAATGCCACGGCTTGCAGGGAGACCGGATAGAAGTACTTAGCTTCATATTGTGCAGGAAGAAACTGCAGATGCTGGCTTAAACCGAAGATAGACACAAAAAGCTGGACTAACTCAACAGGACAGGCAGCATCTATGGAGAGAAGGAATGGGCGACGTTTCATGGGAGACCCGTCTCGACCCAAAATGCCACCCATTCCTTCCCTCCAGAGATGCTGCCTGACCCGCTGAGTTACTCCAGCATTTTATGTCTAGCTCTAAGGTTACACAACATTGTGCATTCAATCAACTTTGCAACTCTTTTTTGTCAAAAGTGAAATTAAAGAGGGTCAGTTGTGCAAATACTCTTCCTCATTTGCACAATACTTGGTTTCTATTTTAACTCACACAAATTTTCTGCAGCTCATTTCACAACGTCTATATGTTATGTGTGTGGGAAAGAGCTGCATTGTTGGTTTTTACTGAAGATAGACACAAAATACCGTTCAGCTGGACAGGCAGCATCTCTGGAGAAAATCGATCGGTGACGTTTCAGTCGGGTCTGACGAAGGGTAGCGACCTGAAACGTCTCCTATCCATGTTCTCCAGAGATACTGCCTGACCCGCTGAGTTACTCCAGCACTGTGAAACGTCACCTATCCATGTTCTCCACAGATGCTGCCTGACCCGCTGAGTTACTCCAGCACTCTGTGAAACGTCACCTATCCATGTTCTCCAGAGATGCTGCCTGACCTGCTGAGTTACTCCAGCACTCTGTGTCT
Source organism: Rhinoraja longicauda (assembly GCF_053455715.1). Taxonomy (NCBI): domain Eukaryota; kingdom Metazoa; phylum Chordata; class Chondrichthyes; order Rajiformes; family Arhynchobatidae; genus Rhinoraja; species Rhinoraja longicauda. The sequence continues at coordinate 2,094,098 of NC_135975.1, forward strand.
ATCTTCTATAGATTATATTCCGGAACAAAAGTTTACGTTTATGACTGTGAAATTTCTCTAGCATATAAATGATCCATATGCATGATATAACTTTTGTTCCTGCGTGGCAGTGGCAAAGTCGAGAGGACATAGCTGAAAGGTGAAAGGGGCAAAATTCAAAGAAGTGCGGGAATGTTTCTTTTTTCACAGAGAGGGTGGTGGGGGCTTGGGACGTGCTGCCAGGGGTGGTGGTGAAGGCAGACACGATAGGGGTGTATTAAGACGCTTTTAGATGGGCACATGGATATGCAGGGGTTGGAGGGATATGGATCACGTGCAGGCAGAACAGATTAGTTGAACTTGGTGGCAGAAGCTAATTTGAATCACATTTGGCACAGACATTGTGGGCCGAAGGGCCTGTCCCTGTGCTGTACTGTTCTGTACAGGGACTACTTTTTTTTTACACTGAGGGTGGTGGGGTCCTGGATCGTGCTGCCAGGGGTGGGGGTGGAGGCAGATACGATAGTGGCGTTTAAGAGCCTTTTGGACAGGCACATGGATACGCAGGGAATGGAGGGACATGGGTCACGTGCAGACAGAGGAGATTAGTTTACTTGGCAACATGTTCAGCACGAACATTGTGTTCCTGCGATGTACTGTTTTATGTTATGTCGGTCTGCTTGCCATTTCCAGCAGTTCCTGTTGTTTTCGATTTCTAGCAACTATAGTCTTTTGTATCCCACATTCCAAATGTTATGTTCTCCCACTCCATCGTCCACAGTTACAGTTGTACAAGATGTTGGTGAGGCGTGTTTGGAGTATTGTGTTCAGGTTTGGTCCCCCTGACCACAGGAAGGGTGGCACTAAGCTGGAAAAGGGCGCAGAGAAGATTTACCGGGACGTTGCCAAGACTCGAGGGCCTGAGCTATCGATAGAGGTTGAGTCGGCTAGGATCGCAGGAGGATGAGGGCTGATCTTACAGAGGTGAATGAGCTCCTGAGAGGAATAGATCGGGTGAATGCATGGTGTCTTGCCCAGGGTAGGGAAATCACTCTGTGAAACGTCACCTATCCATATTCTCCATAGATGCTGCCTGACCCGCTGAGTTACTCCAGCACTCTGTGAAACGTCACCTAACCACGTTCCCCAGAGATGCTGCCTGACCCGCTGAGTTACTCCAGCACTCTGTGAAACGTCACCTAACCACGTTCCCCAGAGATGCTGCCTGACCCGCTGAGTTACTCCAGCACTCTGTGAAACGTCACCTATCCATGTTCTCCACTGATGCTGCCTGACCCGCTGAGTTACTCCAGCACTCTGTGAAACGTCACCTATCCATGTTCTCCACAGATGCTGCCTGACCCGCTGAGTTACTCCAGCACTCTGTGAAACGTCACCTATCCATGTTCTCCAGAGATGCTGCCTGACCCGCTGAGTTACTCCAGCACTCTGTGTCATTTTCTTTTCCACTCAATCTGAGTATGTCACGAAATGTTTATGTTTAAGCTTACTATTGTGAGGTGTACGGACATACAAGTAAAGCTTGGCTTTGCATTCTATCCAGATAGATCAGCTGTATGGAAACAAGGAACTACAGATGCTGGCTCACAAAAAAAAAAGACAAGTGCCCTTGGCAAAATCACTTTGTGTCTTTTTTAGATCAGATATACCATACTAGTTCCTCTGTCCCTCTTTTCCCCTCCTCCTCCACAGATTTCCCTCTATCTTCCTGCCTCCACCTATATCCTTCCTTTGTCCCGCCCCCCTGACATCAGTCTGAAGAAGGGCCTCGACCCGAAATGTCGCCCATTCCTTCTCTCCCGAGATGCTGCCTGACCCGCTGAGTTACTCCAGCATTTTGTGAATAAATACCTTCGATTTGTTCCAGCATCTGCAGTTATTTTCTTATACTTTCTTATACCATACATAAATACAATCAAGTCAAACACAAGTATAATAGTTGGACCAAAGTTCTTTAGAGGAAGGGTCTCGACCCGAAACGTCACCCATTCCTTCTCTCCAGAGATGCTGCCTGTCCCGCTGAGTTACTCCAGCTTTTTGTGTCTACCCTCCAGCACTTTGTGTTTTACTTAAGATTCCGGGCCATCTGCAGTTCCTTGTGTCTCCATTAACGTGGGTCTGAAGAAGGGTTCCGACCTGAAACATCACCCATTCCTTCCCCTCCACAGATGCTGCCTGACCCGCTGAGTTACTCCAGCAGTCCGTGCCTATCTAACGTGCAACAAATGGTGGGATTCAGGTTGCTGGGCGATGTGGCATGCATGGCCCTTTAAAGTTCTCAACGCTTTCAACCATTCACGCTTTGCTGGAAGTTTACCAACTCTTACATCACAACACAATACAATACAACTTCATTTACCCCGGGAGGGGGAATTGGTCTGCCAAACAGTGACAAAAACACAAGATGGACACAGAGTGCTGGAGTAACTCAGCGGGTCAGGCAGCATCTGTGGAGAACATGGATAGGTGACGTTTCACAGAGTGCTGGAGAAACTCAGCGGGTCAGGCAGCATCTGTGGAGAACATGGATAGGTGACGTTTCACAGAGTGCTGGAGAAACTCAGCGGGTCAGGCAGCATCTGTGGAGAACATGGATAGGTGACGTTTCACAGAGTGCTGGAGTAACTCAGCGGGTCAGGCAGCATCTCTGGAGAGAAGGAATGGGTGACGTTTCAGGTCAAGTCAAGTTTATTTGTCCCCGACACATACAAGATGTGGAGTGAAATGAAAGTGGCAACGCCTGCGGATTGTGCTAAAACTACAAAACAGAATAGATCATTTTTTTTAAAGACACAACACAAAAAAATAAATGAATACAGTCAATGAGTCCCTGGTGATATAAGAGTTAACAGTCCTGATGGCCTGTGGGAAGAAACTCTGTCTGAACCTCTCTGTTCTCACAGCGTGATGGCGGAGGCCCTTCTCCAGACTTTACATGATGCATGAAATATGAAATTAAAGTGACCTGAACAGCACAAAGTCATCGCGATTTCAGCAAAACCACCAAGACAAAATAACCCCAGCTCCTGTGGTGTTTTTGCCCCATTAAAGGCTTGTAATCCCGCGGTGTCAGGCCGGCCGGCTGGGTGACTGACTGACTGACCTTGCGCTGGTATCGCCTGTCTTGGTGGCTTGTTTGCACACTCGTTGCCCCGGGGTTTGTAGCCGTAGACTCCTCTCTCGCTGTGATACAGGCGGCTGAGATACACTCCCCGGCCCGACCACTTCAACAGCCCGTTCAAGGCGCTGCCTGGCATGCTGGCCATCCTCACTCACACTGTCTGTCCCCTGCACCAAGCAAGGGGAATTAATGGCTTCAAATTCTGTTTAAGAAAAAAAAAAAATCCCCTCCTGCCTTGTGCCCGGCTGTCCTGGAATAGCCGGGGGGGGCCTGCACAGGTGCACAGAACGCACTGTGTGTGTGGAAGTGTGTGTGTGTAAGTAAGTAAGTAAGCAAGACGCACAGACACCGCCTCCAAACTCTACAGCCCAGCCAATGGCTCGGTGCAGAAAAGCTAAACGCCCCCTGTGTTACCCAGCACATTCACCAACAAAAACTGCTGCAAGTTACCAGCCAGCCACAAGGTACTGCAGATGGACACGAAATGCTGGAGTAACTCAGCGGGTCAGGCAGCATCTGTGGAGAACATGGATAGGTGACGTTTCACAGAGTGCTGGAGTAACTCAGCGGGTCGGGCAGCATCTGTGGAGAACATGGATAGGTGACGTTTCCCCGTTGTGGGACAATAAAGGAATATATTATTTCACAGAGTGCTGGAGTAACTCAGCGGGACAGGCAGCATCTGTGGAGAGAAGGAATGAAGGAATGGGTGGCGTTTCGAGTCGAGACCCTTCTTCAGCCTCGCTGGAATTTAGAAGATTGAGGGGGGATGCTTTTTTATTTTTGAAAAGCATATGTACAAATCGAAATAAGAAAAAACACATTTGTTACAAAGTTCTTACATAGCTTCAATTTTTAAATTTTTGAAGAGAGAAAGTAAAAATAAAAATATAAAACTATAAACTTGGGGAGAGAGAGTAAGAGGGTTAAAAAAAAAAAAAAAAGGATCTAACAATAAAAATTAACGGGAGTAGATCCGGGAGACAAAAACCACAGCTGTACATCCAACCCCCAACTCAAGTTTCAACTTTTTATTTAAATTTTTTTTTATTTTAGTCCTGTGCCAAACCCATTTACTTTTCTAAAAATTCAATAAATGGAGACCATATTTTTTAAAATAACTCAGGTTTGTCGATTAAGGCAAACCTTATTTTTTCCAAATGCAGGGTCTCTGTCATTTCCATAGTCCACATTTTAATTGTGGGGGTTATTGGTTTTTTCCAAAATTTAAGTATTAGTTTTTTCGCAGTTATTAGACTGTAATCAAGAAAATGTACCTGACTTACTGTAAAATTTGTAGTATGTTCTGATAATCCTAATATAATTAATTTTGGGTCCATATCTAATTTTTTATTAATAACTTTAGAAACTATTTTAAAAATCTCCAACCAGAAGTTTTGCATTTTTATACAAGTTACGAAAATATGAGTTAAATTAGCTTCTTGAAATTGACATTTATCACACATAGGAGAGATACTAGGAAAAATCCTATTTAATTTCGTCTTCAAATAATGTAATCTATGTATTATTTTAAATTGTATTAAGGAATGTCTAGTATTCAATGAACATTGATGTATATGTTGTAAACTTTCATCCCATATATCTTGCATTATAAATTGATTCAATTCGTCCTCCCATGCTCGTCTATAAGATTCTGATGACGGAATGTCAATGTCAAGGAGAATATTGTAAATAAAAGATATTAATTTATTTGAGTTATAATGTCGATTCAGGCATACATCAAGTGTTTCTGGACCTCTAAACTTATATTCTTGCATGTGTGATTTTACATAATCTCTAAGTTGTAAATATCTAAAATAATTATTAACATGTAATCCGTACTTCTGCTGTAACTCCTGAAACGAAAGAAAAGTTCCCTTATGATAAAGATCTCCCACCCTTTTGATTCCATAACTTTTCCATTGAGCAAAGCCTCTATCTAAGACAGACGGTTTAAAAGAAGGATTATTCGCAATAGGAAGGAAAACAGATAATTTACTCAATTTTAACGTAAGCTTTAATTGTTTCCAGGTACGGATAACACTGTGTATAATGGGATTACCTCCATATGTTTTTTTATTTAAATTTATTGGAGCTAAGAGGATCGCACCAATATCGAATGGTAAACAATCCTCTTTCTCCATCTTTAACCAATCCGGTTGTTGATCAGAATCATCCAACCAGCAGGTTATATTTTTAATATTAACCGCCCAATAATAAAATAAAAAGTTAGGTAAAGCAATTCCTCCATTAATTTTAGACTTACATAAGTGTCTTTTATTTATTCTATGAGTCTTGTAGTCCCAAATAAAATTAGTAACAATTGAATCAATTTTAAAAAAAAACTTTTTTGGAAGGTAGATCGGAATTGCTTGAAATAAGTATAGTAGCTGTGGAAGAAAGATCATCTTTATAGCATTACTACGACCAACTAATGATATAGGAAGTGTTTTCCAAAATTGGATATTTCTGTGTAATTTAGCAAGTAAAGGAGGAAAATTTGATTTAAATAAAGAAGTATATTTCCTAGTCACGTAAATTCCAAGATATTTAAACTTTTCATAGGCAATTTTGAAAGGAAATTGTTGAAGTATGGCCGGATTATGCTCCATTATTGGCATAATTTCACTTTTATACCAGTTAATTCTATAACCTGAAAATGAACCAAATTGAGTTATGAGATTTAATAAATTCGGAATGCTAATTTCTGGCTTTGTAATATATATTAATACATCATCCGCATATAAAGAAATTTTAATGGTTGTATGTTTAGTGTTGTAGCCATAAATATCTGAATTTGATCTAATACTCTCAGCAAGTGGTTCTATGATAAGGGCAAATAAAAGTGGTGATAGTGGACATCCTTGTCTACAACCCCTAGCTAAATGAAATTTAGATGACAGCATTTGATTAGTTAATATTCTAGCTGTTGGGGATGTATATAAAAGTTTCACCCATGCACAAAAATTTTCACCTAGTTGAAATTTTTCCATCACTGAGAAAAGATAGGGCCATTCTACTTGATCAAATGCTTTTTCAGCATCTAGCGAGATGATTGCTAAATCTTCATTTAATAGTCTATTTGAATAAATTATATTAAACAAGCGTCTCAAGTTGAAAAATGAATATCGTTTGGCTATAAAGCCTGATTGATCGGGGTGTATCAATTTGTCTATAACTAGACTTAATCTCTGAGCTAAGATTTTCACTAATATCTTCTGATCAGTATTTAAAAGAGCTATCGCCCTATACGAACCAGGGTCTTCAGAATCCTTATCTTTTTTAGGAATGAGGATTATTGTTGATTCAGTCAGAGTTTGTGGCAATCTCTGTTGTTTAAAGGCGTGACTATATACAGTTTGCAAACGTGGAGAGATCAAACCACTGAATTTTTTATAAAATTCATTATTTAAGCCATCAGGGCCAGGAGTCTTCCCATTTTTCATGGATTTAATAGTCTCTTCAACGTCTTTCATAGTTATTTCTGCACCCAGTAAATTTCTATCACTCACATTCAAACCAGGAAGATTGAGGGGGGATCTTATGGAAACTTACGAAATTCTTAAGGGGTTGGACAGGCTAGATGCAGGAAGGTTGTTCCCGATGTTGGGGAAGTCCAGAACAAGGGGTCACAGTTTAAGGATAAGGGGGAAGTCTTTTAGGACCGAGATGAGAAAGTTTTTTTTCACACAGAGAGTGGTGAATCTGTGGAATTCTCTGCCACAGAAGGTAGTTGAGGCCAGTTCATTGGCTATATTTAAGAGGGAGTTAGATGTGGCCCTTGTGGCTAAAGGGATCAGGGGGTATGGAGAGAAGGCAGGTACGGGATACTGAGTTGGATGATCAGCCATGATCATATTGAATGGCGGTCCAGGCTTGAAGGGCCGAATGGCCTACTCCTGCACCTATTTTCTACGTTTCTATGTTTTTATAAACTTGGTATATTTGTTTTTGCTTGCATTGGGGTGCAGGGTTTGTTTTGAATAATTTAGTATTGTACATGTTATTGTAAATAGGTGAATAAATTATTTTTTGGTGTCTGTTAGGAATTTTGAACTGTGGAATGCTGGGCCAATATTGTTCTCTCCAACGTGACCAGCAAGGCTTTCCCTTTTGTCAGGTCACTTTTGATGTGACCTGTCGGATGGAACTGCAGGCTTAAACCGAAGATCGACACATATGTGCTGACAGTTCCTGACTAACCTGCATCTTTCTTAATGAATATTTTTTTACACGCGACAAAATGCTTTCCACTGTACCTCGGTACACGTGACAATAAACTAAATTTACAGAGGGCCAATTAACCCGCAAACCTGCGGTCTTTAGGATGAGGGAGGAAACTGGAGCACCCGGAGAAAACCCACGAGGTCTCAGGGAGAACGTGCAAACTCCACATGCAGACATTACCCGAGGTCAGGATTGAACTCGGGTCTCTGGCGCTGTGAGGCAGCGGCCCTTCCAGCTGCTCCACTTTCTCCACTTGCTCTCACGCCAAGATTGATAGGGAGATGATGGCTAGGGTTGCCAACTGTCCCGTATTAGCCGGGACATCCTGTATTTTGGACTAAATTGGTTTGTCCCGTACGGGACCGCCCTTGTCCCATATTAGGCCCGCGGGCCGCTGTCGGCCGAGACAGTGTAAGCTAACGGAGTGTGTTCGGTTCGGGGAGCGGGGCTGAGCGAGTGTGTTGGCCTAACGGAGGTTACCTGGCAACCCGCCTCCTGGGTCGGGCGGCCGCCATTGGTGGAGCGGGAGCACGTGGCCGCTGGCTGGGTGAGGTCACATGAGGTGCGGGGCGATGACATCACCTTGTCCCGTATTTGGGAGTGAGATAGTTGGCAACCCTAATGATGGCCCAGAATTTCTACAGAGCAGTGAGCTTCCATACACAACTAAGAGCTGCTCTTGAACCTGTAGGTCATGGTTTTAGATTCCTGTACCTTGTTACTGATGATAAAAGTGAAATGAGAGTGTGGCCAGGGTGGTGTGGGTCTTTGATGATTCTGGCTGCCTTTTTGATGCAGCATTTCCTATAGACCCCATTCGATGGTTGGGTGGTGTCTACCAATTTTTATAATCTGCTTATAATTTGTGTGCTATTGTATGTTCTTTTTTAGTACCTGTGCTGATGTACAGCACTTTGGTCAACGTGGGTTGTGCTTAAATGTGCTATACAAATAAAATTGACTTGACTTGACTAAATCAAAAGTCATAATGAATAAGAGTAGAATTAGGCCATTCAGCCCATCAAGTCTACTCCGCCATTCAATGATGTCTGATCTATCTTTCCCTCTCACCCCCATTTTCCCCATAACCCCTGACACCCGTACTATTCAAGATTCTATCTTTCTCTGCCGTAAAATATCCACTGGCTTGGCCTCCACAGCCGTCTGTGGCAATGAATTCCACCGATTCACCACCCTCTGACTAAAGAGATTTCTCCTCATCTCCTTCCTAAAAGAACGTCCTTTAATTCTGAGGCTATGCCCTCTAGTATTAGACTCTCCCACTAGTGGAAACATCCTCTCCACATCCACTCTGTCCAGGCCTTTCACCATTCTGTATGTTTCATTCCTGTGCATTTGAGTTGCTGAATCTTTCACCTCATCATCTCCCTGTGCTGCCAGCTTCAGGTATATTCAGACTTGTGCACCGAGGTACCGTTGTTACTTAATACTCCCTGAGCTCCCGTTATTCATGATGTACCTCCTCCCCTCACTAGTCCTTTGCAAATGTATTACATCATACTTAGCGGGATTCATTGCTGTGTCGGGGGAAATCGAGTATGTTTCCTTTTGTATTCTCAGGAGATTAGAAGAATGACGAGAGATCACATAAAGAAAACACAATCTGCCACAGGCAATGATGCCATCATAGAGTCCGTCCTCACCTTCTCCATCATGGTCTGGTTTGGCTCAGCCACCAAGCACGACATCTGGAGGCTGCAGCGCATCGTCCGATCAGCCGAGAAGGTTGTAGATTTAGATTTTTAGGTTTAGAGATACAGCGCAAAAACAGGCCCTTCGGCCCACCGGGTCCGCGCCGCCCAGCGATCCCCGCAAATTAACACTATCCTACACCCACTAGGGACAATTTTTACATTTGCCCAGCCAATTAACCTACAAACCTGTACGTCTTTGGAGCGCGGGAGGAAACCGAAGATCTCGGAGAAAACCCACGCAGGTCACGGGGAGAACGTACAAACTCCATACAGACAGCACCCGTAGTCAGGATCGAACCTCAGTCTCCGGCGCTGCATTCGCTGTAAGGCAGCAACTCTACCGCTGCAACCTTCCCCCCATTGACGAACCGTACACTGCAAGGGCCAGGAAGCGAGCGGGCAAAATCATCTCTGACCCCTCTCACCCTGGCCACAAACTCTTTGAAGCACTTCCCTCTGGAAGGCGACTCCGGACTGTCAAAGCAGCCACAGCCAGACATAAAAACAGCTTTTTCACATGAGCAGTAGCTCTACTTGACAACCAAATGTCTGTAGTCTCCTTTTGCTCTGGTATTTTATTTCATTCTTCACATGTGTAAATTATAATGTTTTATTTTTAATTGTTTACTGTATGTCATGTTGTTACTTGCGAGCAAAGCACCAAGGCAAATTCCTTGTATGTGCACAAATTTGGCTAGTAAAGTTTATTCAATTCAATTATTCAATTGGAACTTACTGTGGTGCAGCTGGTAGAGCAGCTGCCTCACTGCTCCAGAGGCCCACGTTCAATCCTGACCTCAGTCGCTGCCTGTGGAGTTTGCACCTTCTCCTTGACCACATGCACGCCACGCTCACCTTCCACATCGCAACGCTGTATGGCTTGCCCAGTTAATTGGCCACTGTGAATCGCTGCTGGTGTACAGGTGGATGGGCAGCACCTGGAGGGATTGGAATAAACTGTGGGAAAAACAAAACCCCACACGAAGAAGGGTCTCGACCCGAAACGCACCCATTCCTTCTCTCCAGAGATGCTGCCTGTCCAGCATTTTGTGTCTACCTTCGATTTAAAACAGCATCTGCAGTTCTTTTCTACACATAGGATTAATGTTGGATTAGTGTTCAAACAGGTGGGGATGATGATGGCAGATGTAGTTGAGGCAGGGACTATCCCAACGTTTAAGTGTTGGTCAAGTACATGGATAGGACAGGTTTGGAGGGCAATGGGCCAAACACAGGAAGTATAGATGGGACATGTTGGCTGGTGTTCAGGTATCTATGTGACCAGGTGTCCATGTGCCCAGGTGTCTATGTGCCCAGGTGTCTAGGTGTCCAGGTGTATGTGTCTATGTGTCCAGGAGTCTGTGTCCAGGTGTTTGTGTCTATGTGTCCAGGTCCAGGTGTCCAGGTGTCTGTGTCTAAGTGCTCAGGTGTGTAGGTGTCCAGGTGTCTAGGTGTCTGTGTCTATGTGTCCAAGTGTCTGTGTCTATGTGCCCAGGTGCTTACTAAAATGGCGGATGTTACGCTCCTTTGCGTACTACACTTCAGTATAGGCGATTTTGACGGAGTGGTTCATCTTGCTCCTCTAGTATCTTTGGTGTCCAGGTCTCTATGTGTCCAGGTGTCTAGGTGTCCAGGTGCCCAGTGTTTATGCCTAGGTATCTATGTGCCCAGGTGCCCAGATGTCCAGGTATCTATGTGCCCAAGTGTGTTGGTGCCCAGGTGATCAGATGTGTTGGTGCCCAGGTATCTATGTGTCCAGGTGTGTTGGTGCCAAGGTGTCCAGTTGTGTTGGTGCCCAGGTGTGTTGGTGCCCAGGTATCTATGTGTCCACAAAATGCTGGAGTAACTCAGCAGGTCAGGCAGCATCTCGGGAGAGAAGGAATGGGAGACGTTTCGGGTCGCGACCCTTCTTCAAAGACACAAAGAAGGGTCTCGACCAGAAACGTCACCCATTCCTTCTCTCCCGAGATGCTGCCTGACCTGCTGAGTTACTCCAGCATTTTGTGAATAAATCGATTTGTACCAGCATCTGCAGTTATTTTCTTATGTCTATGTGTCCAGGTGTGTTGGTACCCAGGTATCTATGTGCCCAGGTGTGTTGGTACCCAGGTATCTATGTGCCCAGGTGAGTTGGTGCTCAGGTGTCTCCACTTGCTCTCGCTCCGAGGTCTCGCCCCCTGCTGGTGGTGACCGGCAGTCACAGGCTGGCGGCATGACGTACCGGACCGCACTGGTCCCGCCCCCTACACGCCCATTGGGCGGAGACGGTGTCAGTCACACCCCGATGCACGTCACTCCCCGCCCCATGACAGCGCTGGGCCCCGCCCCTTAGTAACGCCCCTGGCAACGGCGACGTCACGTCCGTCCCGGGCGCGGGGCCCCGCCCAGCGGTTGGCGGTTTGGGGTCCTCGGGGTGTGTGGAGGGGGGGGTGGGAAAGGGGTGTCCGCCGCCCGCGCCTGCAGGATCGGTGAGAGGAACCGCGGGGCCGGTAATCAGTCTAGGCCAGGCCATCCCACCGCACCGACACCGGCGCGTCCGCCATCCCATCCCATCCCATCCCATCCCCGCCCCAGTCCATCCCATCCGCGCCGACACCGCCAGTGACCGGTCCGTCCCAGTCCATCCGCGCCGACACCGCCAGACCAGTCCAGTCCATCCGCGCCGCGCCGCGCCGGACCGGACCGGACCGGACCGCGCTACACCCAGTGTGTCCGCTACCGGGGGGGGGGGGGGGGAGAGAGAGGGAAGATACCGGGGGAGGGGGAAGATACGGGGGGGGGGGGAGAGGGGGAAGATACGGGGGGGGGGAGAGGGGGAAGATACGGGGGGAGGGGGTAGATACCGGGGGAGGGGGAAGATACGGGGGGAGGGGGAAGATACGGGGGGGGGGGGGAGAGGGGGGAGATACCGGGGGAGGGGGAAGATACCGGGGGGGGGGGGGGGGGGGGGGAAGATACCGGGGGAGGGGGAAGATACGGGGGGGGGGGGGAGAGGGGGGAGATACCGGGGGAGGGGGAAGATACCGGGGGAGGGGGAAGATACGGGGGGGGGGGGGGGAGAGGGGGGAGATACGGGGGGAGGGGGTAGATACCGGGGGAGGGGGAAGATACCGGGGGGGGGGGGAGAGGGGGAAGATACCGGGGGAGGGGGAAGATACCGGGGGAGGGGGAAGATACGGGGGGGGGGGAGAGGGGGGAGATACCGGGGGGGGGGATGCCGAGGGGTATAGGAGGGGGGGGGGGGGGGGAGAGGGGAGATACAGGTGGGAGAGACGGGGGGGGGGTGATGGAGGTGAGAGGAGGTAGAGGGGGGGGGATAGAGAGGGGAGGGTACAGGGGGAGAGAGGGGAGAAGGTACAGGGGAGAGAGAGAGAGAGGGTACATGGGGGAGAGGGGAGGTTCAGGGGGAGATAGAGGTGAGAAGAGTACAGGGGAAAAGGGGAGGTACAGGGGGGAGAGGAGATAGTGGGGTGGTAATGTTGTTGGGGGGTGTAACAGAGAGGGGTGGGGGAAGATACCGGGGAAGAGGGGGGTGTTGAGAAGGGGGGGTGTATGGGGGAGGAGAGGGGGAATGGGGGGAAAAGGAAAACGGGGAGAGAGGGGGGTACAGGGTACACGATTTACTGAGGTTTATGTTGCGTGCTATCCAGGCAGCAGAAAGACTGTACATGATCACAGTTGTGCCGCCCACAGTGTACACATAACAGGATAAAGGGAGTAATGTTTAGTGCAAGATAAACATTAGTAGTAAAGCCCGATTAATTATAGTCCAAGTGTTTCCCAATGATGTAGATGGGAGGTCAGGACCGCTCTCTAGTTGACAGACAGGTGCAGTTGCCTGATAACAACTGGGTAGAATCTGTCCCTGCATCTGGTGGTATGTGTTTTCCAACTTCTGTACGTCTTGCCTGATGGGAGAGTGGAGAGGAGGGAGTGTGGGGGTGAGACTGGTCCTTGAGAGGGAATTTTGGACTGGCACAGATGCAATGACGTCCACCTGTGAAGGGTTCTGCCTTCTGTGTTTGAGATTCCAGCATCTGTCGTTCCTTGTGTCTGTGTTTCAATGTTGTCATTTGTCAGTCCTCTTCCCCCCCCCCCCCCCCCCCCATTATCCCTGTTTTCATCTATCCTTGCCTGCTGTCATCGTGCTATCTGTATCTTCTCCCTGTCCCTTCTTTGCAGTTCTGAGTTTCACAATTAATGCGTGTTACTGCAAGTGAATCCTGTGTTCATGGTGTGTATGGCAAGAAAACTGCAGATGCTGGTTTAAATCGAAGATGGACAGAAAATGCTGGAGTAACTCAGAGGGTCAGGCAGCATCTCTGGAGAGAAGGTATGGGTGATGTTTCGGGTCGAGACCCTTAACGTCATCCATTCCTTCTCGCCAGAGATGCTGCCTGACCCGCTGAGTTATTCCAGTATTTTCTGGTTATTGGTTTATTCTTACTTTCGTTTTCAAGCAGAATACCAGCGTTGCCAATTCTCCAGCTCCTTCTGACAGTGGATTGCATTTATTAACCAGATTACAAGGGGTGGGGATGAGTGATTTTATTCCCTGGAGCACAGGAGGCAAAAGGGTGTAAGAAAATAACTGCAGATGTTGGTATAAATCGAAGGTATTTATTTCACAAAATGCTGGAGTAACTCAGCAGGTCAGGCAGCATCTCAGGAGAGAAGGAATGGGTGACGTTTCGGGTCAAGACCCTTTTTCAGACCCTTCTTGAGGCAAAGGGGTGATCTTCTGGTGGTGGATAAAAACATGAGGGGAATAGATAGGGTGAATGGACAAGTCTTTTACCCAGGGTAGGGGAATCGAGAACCAGAGGACTCAAGATGCGATGGGAAAGATTTAAAAGGAATCTTGGGGGCACCTTTTTCACACAGAGGGTGGTGGGTGTGTGGAACAAGCTGCCAGAGGAGGTAGTTGAGGGAGGTACCATAACAATATTTAAAAGACCTTTGGACTGGTACATGGTTAGGGAAGGTTTGGAGGGATATGGGCCAAACACAGGCAGATGAGACTAGCGTAAATGGGACACCCTTGGTCAGCAGGGCAAGTGGGGCCGAAGGGCCGGTTTCCCTGCTGTATGAAAGCACAAATGGAAGATGCATTTCATTGCAGAGGCTTCAAAATACAGCACTAACAGGTTCAGCGTATGGGCAAGGGTAAAACGGATGAAACAGTGTGGAAATGTGAAAGGACACAGAGTGCTGGAGTAACTCAGCGGGTCAGGCAGCATCTGTGGAGAACATGGATAGGTGACGTTTCACAGAGTGCTGGAGTAACTCAGCGGGTCAGGCAACATCTCTGGAGAACATGGATAGGTGACGTTTCAGAGCGCTGGAGTAACTCAGCGGGTCAGGCAGCATCTCTGGAGAACTTAGTCTTTCCGTCTGTTGGTTAGCACGCAACAAAAAGTTTTTCACTGTAGCTCAGCACATGTGACAATAAAGTAAACTAAGGAGATGAAGAATCATGAAGTTAATACAGGAAAATGTTGTGATGAATCAAATTCTCTTGTCTTCTGTGATCAACCCTTGCTCTGGGAATAATAATGAAGGATATATTCATGATAGAGAGAATGCAATAAAGATTCTACAGATGGAATTCAATGATTGTCATTTAAACAGATTGGCACTGTACGTTCTTGCAATTATTGACAAGAAAGGTCATAGGTTTATAATGTGCAAGATAGAACTGCAGATGCTGCTTTAAACATAAAGATAGACAGTACATGCTGGAGTAACTCAGAGGGACAGGCAGCATCTCTGGAGTGACGTTTCGGGTCGAGTCTGAAGAAGGGTGTCGACCTGAAACATCAGCCATTCCCTTCTCTCCAGAAATGCTGCCTGTCCCGCTGAGATACTCCTGCATTTTGTATCTATCATAAGTTTATAAGTTCCTCAGAGAAAGGTATTTTCTCAATTTAAACTTACGGATGTAATATATCACAAATTTTCCGTCTCGGGTGTCTCAGAAATAGACCATTGCCTTGAAATATTCCTGTTAATATTTTGTCAAACTAATCTTAAAGACACTCTCTTGAAGCAACAAAGAAGTGAAAGTCATAAGGGATCGCAAATGAAATTTCCTGTGTAGAGTTATAACTGATGGGGAACCTTGCAATGAAAGATAACATTTAAAACATTTCTAAATTATTTTGGAACACATTTGTGTTTTGGTGCATGAATCTATGCGGGTTAAATATACTCAACGTTCCTTTCATTCTACCCTTGTAGAATCCGGCTGAGATTTCCCCGAGATTAATTTTCTGCCTCCCTGATTGAACCATTTAAGGTAAGAAACCGATGCTACGTTGAATGGGGAGAAAGGTCTTGCACAGCTGAATTTGCCACTTTTAATTTGGTATTGTAGTAGTCCCCACCCTGTGATTCGCTTGGGTGATCGGAAAAAAGCAGAGGTTGACAGGTTCTTCATTAGTACGGGTGTCAAAGGTTATGGGGAGAAGGCAGGAGAATGGGGTTGAGAGGGAAAGATGGGGTTGAGAGGGAAATGGCAGAACAGACTTGATGGGCCGAATGGCCTAATTCTGCTCCTACGTCTCATGAACTTGAAGACATTTAATTTTGGAATCCGTGTAATGTTGCCATGTGGGAGGCCATTTCATCCATTGAACATTGAACATTCCAGAACGGGAACAGGCCATATGGCCCACAATGCAAAAAAAAACAGGCCCTTCATCCCACAATGTCAGTGCCAAACATGATGTTAATATAAGCTAATCACCTCTGTCTGCCCATGATCCATATCTAGGGTTGCCAACTTCCTCAGTCCCAAATAAGGGACAAAGGGTGACGTCACCCCACGCCCCACGTGACCTCACCCAGCCAGCGGCTACGTGCTCCCGCTCCACCACGTGTGGCGCGGGGCGGTGACATCACCTGTTGTCCCTTATTTGGGAACCCGAGATATAGATCAGAGGTGATCAGCTTATATTAACATCATGTTTGCCACAGACATTCTAGGATGAGAATAGACAATAGGTGCAGGAGTAGGCCATTCGGCCCTTCGAGCCAGCACCACCATTCAATGTGATCATGGCTGATACGGGACAAGGGCGGTCCCGTACGGGACAAGGGCGGTCCCGTACGGGACAAGGGCGGTCCTGTACGGGACAAACTAATTTAGCTCAAAATACGGGATGTCCCGGCTAATACGGGACAGTTGGCAACCCCAGTACCAAACATGATGTTAATATAAGCTAATTAAGTTAATATATAAGTTAATATAAGCTAATCTCTGTCTGCCTGTGATCTGTATCCTTCCATTCCCTGCATTTCCATGTGCCCATGCAAAAACATCTTAAACATGCCTGTGTTGGCTCTAAATGAAACAACATTGTCCTATTTTAATCGAACCCACCTGTCCTATTTTCCAGCCTCCCTTTTCCAAGTTGTACCTTATTACGGCTCCTCATGAAACTGCACTTAGACAATAGGTGCAGGAGGAGGCCATTCGGCCCTTCGAGCCAGCACCACCATTCAATCATGGCTGATCATTCTCAATCAGTACCCCGTTCCTGCCTTCTCCCCATACCCCCTGACTCCGCTATCCTTAAGAGCTCTATCTAGCTCTCTCTTGAATGCATTCAGAGAATTGGCCTCCACTGCCTTCTGATGCAGAGAATTCCACAGATTCACAACTCTTTGACTGAAAAAGTTTTTCCTCATCTCAGTTCTAAATGGCCTACCCCTTATTCTTAAACTGTGGCCCGTTGTTCTGGACTCCCCCAACATTGGGAACATGTTTCCTGCCTCTAACGTGTCCAACCCCTTAATAATCGTATACGTTTCGATAAGATCTCCTCTCATCCTTCTAAATTCCAGTGTATACAAGCCTAGTCGCTCCAGTCTTTCAACATAAGTTACGACACTTACACTTACTTTTCAACACTTACAAGTGTTTCTTTTAACTCTGGTTTGATAAGCTGTGGTTGAAACTATCTTAGTATTTTTTTAAACACCCATCAACTCATGGTTTGTGCAAACAAAAATGTCTACTTCATCCAATATCTGGAGTAAATAAAGCCTGATAATTTCAGGCATGTGGTTCTGAAGACAAATGTACCAGGAAATAATTTCTGTATAAGTTAGTGCTCAATGGCCTGCTAATGATTTCAGAATGTGTGAAGGTTTGATATTGATCATCCCCATGTACAGTAATGATCAACTGGTGAATATAAAAATCACCACTAGACAGAACTACACAAATGTCTTGTGTTTGGTATAACTGTGCCTTCTTCAATTTCTGCAGGTGATTGTGAACCTGATGTTGTGAGCCAACTTTACTGGAATGTGGCATTGAGCATTTTGACATTCTCTGCCTTCTGGTGAGTTTTTGCTTGTATTTAACCCCTGAGGTAATGGGGTTGGGGGAACAGCTGACAGCTGTGGCATTATTTGACTTGCACAAAAATAAATTAACTTCCTACTCAGCAGCTGGTAGAGCCACTGCCTCACAGCACCAGAGACACGGGTTCCATCCTGCCCTCGGGTGCTGTCTGTGTGGAGATTGTACGTCCTTCCATGCTAGATACTAGGCTTCTGAACGGTCCATCCATAAGCTATGTGATTCACTTCTACCCCATTGCGGACATTGGACTTTGTCTGTGGAACTGATGCGCTACAATGCTGAGAACTATATTCTGCACTCTGTATCTTCCCCTTTGCTCTACCTATTGTACTTTTGTTTGGCTTGATTGCCTTTCTGGATGGTATTTCTGATCTGTTTGAATAGCACGCAAAACGAAGCTTTTCACTGTACCTCGGTACACGTGACAATCATAAACCTAAACCTTCTCCCTGTGAAGATGTGTGGGTTTGTAGGTTAATTGGCCCTCTGTAAAATTGTCCCTAGTTTTAGGGAGTGGATGTGGAAGTGGGATTTCATTGAACGAGTGTGAACGGGTGATCGATGGTCGATGGAAGGGCCTGTTTCCCTGCTGTGTCTCTAAACTAAACTACACTAAACTGGCACAATTATTTTTTTGAGTGGAACCAATTTGAAATCGCACACAGTTGAAGGTTATAATTTCATATTTTGTTTACTATAATGCGTAGATAGACAGGCTACACCAAGAAAGTGGGTCATTTGACAGCTTTTACGTTTGCACTTGTAGCAGCCGGTTGAATGTTCCATCATTAAACACTCAGTCACTGAGTCAAGAGTTTAATTGTCATTGAAAGTAGGCATGCAGGTGCAGCAGGCAGTGAAGAAAGCGAATGGTATGTTGGCATTCATAGCGAGGGGATTTGAGTATAGGAGCAGGGAGGTTCTGCTGCAGTTGTACAGGGCATTGGTGAGACCACACCTGGAGTATTGCGTACAGTTTTGGTCTCCTAATCTGAGGAAATACATTCTTGCCATAGAGGGAGTACAGAGAAGGTTCACCAGATTGATTCCTGGGATGGCAGGACTTTCATATGAAGAAAGACTGGATAGACTCGGCTTGTACTCACTGGAATTTAGAAGATTGAGGGGGGATCTTATAGAAACTTACAAAATTCTTAAGGGGTTGGACAGGCTAGATGCAGGAAGATTGTTCCCGTTATTGGGGAAGTCCAGAACAAGGGGTCACAGTTTAAGGATAAGGGGGAAGTCTTTTAGGACCGAGATGAGAATGTTTTTTTTCACACAGAGAGTGGTGAATCTGTGGAATTCTTTGCCACAGAAGGTAGTTGAGGCCAGTTCATTGGCTATATTTAAGAGGGAGTTAGATGTGGCCCTTGTGGCTAAAGGGATCAGGGGGTATGGAGAGAAGGCAGGTACGGGATACTGAGTTGGATGATCAGCCATGATCATATTGAATGGCGGTGCAGGCTCGAAGGGCCGAATGGCCTACTCCTGCACCTATTTTCTATGTTTCTATATGACCCATCAGCAGAACGATGCAGGAGTTAGGACAGAGAGATAGATCAGCCATGATTGAATGGTGGAGTAGACTCGATGGGCCGAGTGGGCGAATCTGCTCCTTTCACTTATGAACTTAGAAACATAGAAAATAGGTGCAGGAGTAGGCTATTCGGCCCTTCGAGCCAGCACCGCCATTCAATATGGTCATGACTGATCATCCAGCATCAGAAAACCTCGCAGGTCACAGGGGGAACGTACAAACTCCGTACAGACAGCACCCATAGTCAGGATGGAACCCGGGTCTCTGGCGCTGTGAGGCAGCAACTCTACCGCTGCGCCACCCCAAGTATATTATATATTAATAACCACTATACTAGTGCAAAATAAAAACTAAAGTCCTCTGTACAACCACAGCCAATCCATATGAACATTAAACAAAATACACCGTTTATTGATTTTTAAAATAATATTCATATATTAATAACTACTACACTGCTACAAGAACAACCCCTGGTCCATTGTGCAACCGAAGCCAGCCTCACCATTATCTGGTGTTCCATTTCACCAGAGGCTGGGTCAATTATTAATGATTCAACCCAGTTACTGCAGCACTGCCAGGTCACAGCAACCACTGCCTCATATGGTCACACGCTGAACACCGCGTCCAAACCCCGAGAAGGAGTTGAGAACTTGCACAAATATTCTCAGGATATGTAAAAGTTCCTGCTGTGTGCAGGACAGTGTTTAATGTGCAGGGATCGCTGGGTGGTGCGGACTCGGTGGGGCGAAGAACCTGTCTCTGTGCTGAATCTCTAAAGTCGAAACTAGTCCTATTTGGTCCGTATGCCTTCAAAACCTTTCAATAGACAATAGGTGCAGGAGTAGGCCATTCGGCCCTTCGAGCCAGCACCACCATTCACTGTGATCATGACTGATCATCCATAATCAGCACCCCGTTCCTACCTTCTCCCCATATCCCTTGATTATGCTATCTTTAAGAGCTCTATCTAACTCTCTCTTGAAAGCATCCAGAGAATCGGCCTCCACTGCCTTCTGAGGCAGAGAATTCCACAGATTCACAACTCTGAGTGAAAAAGCTTTTCCTCATTTCCGTTCTAAGTGGCCTACCCCTTATTCTTAAACTGTGGCCCCTGGTTCTGGACTCCCCTTATCCATATTTTTTCCTGAGAGGGTTTTATCCAGCTGAAGATAGATACAAAATGCTGGAGTGACTCAGTGGGACAGGCAGGATCCCTGGAGAGAAGGAACGGGTGACGTTTCGGGTGTTTTTGGTCATTGTTATTTTTCTCTCCCTAGGACTCCAGGAGAGCGCAAGAGGCCGGCGAGCATGGACGAGAAGGACGCGCCGGTCTTCAGCAGCGAGAGCAAAGGCGGCAAGGAGAAGGACGGGGCGGAGAGGAGAACCGGCCAGAGCCGGGACAAGCTGCGGGACGAGCAGAAGGCCGCCGGCAGCGGCAGACGGGAGGGACTGAAGCCGGCCGAGGAGAAGAAGAAGAGGCAGGAGGACGAGAAGCGGAAAAAGGAAGATGAGAAGCGCAAGAAGAAGGAAGAAGAAAAGCTGAAAGCTGAGGAAGAGCAAAAGAAGAAGGAGGAGGAGGAGAAGAGGAAAGTAGAGGAGGAGGAGAGGAAAAAACAGGAGGAGGAGGAGAAGAGGCAGAGAGAGGAAGAAGCAGCTCGACAGAGGTAGCATCGCTGGAGACTTTAACGTTCACTAATGTGTCGAATGGGACTTTGGATAAAGTTTATCACTTGTAAAATACTGAATTATAGAGTCATAGCATCACACTGTGGAAACAGGCCCTTCGGCCCAACTTGCCCACACTGACCAACATGTCCAATCTATATTAGTCCCACTTGCCTGCATTTGGTCCAGATCCCTCCAAACCTGTCCTATCCATGTACCTGTCTAATTGTTTCTTAAACGTTGCGATAGTCCCAGCCTCAACTACCTCCTCTGGCAGCTTGTTCCACACACCCACCACCCTTTGTGTGAGAAAGTTACCCCTCAGATTCCTATTAAATCGTTCCCTCTTAAACCTATGTCCTCTGGTCCTTGATTCACCTGCTCTGGGCAAGAGACTCTGTGCGTCTACCCGATCTATTCCCCTCGTGATTTTATACACCGTTCATCCTCCTGTGCTTTACCTGTTCCTTTTTCTTTAAAGCATTTTGCCAACTTTCCTGTGTTTCGGAAGCTGAGGGAAAGCCTGATAGAAGTATATAAAATTGTGAGAGGCATAGATAGGGCAGACAGTCAGAACCTTTTTCCCCAGCATGATGCGTATTCACACGTGACCCGAAACGTCACCCATTCCTTCTCTCCTGAGATGCTGCCTGACCTGCTGAGTTACTCCAGCATTTTGTGAAATTCACACAATAGACAATAGGTGCAGGAGGAGGCCATTCGGCCCTTCGAGCCAGCACCGCCATTCAATGTGATCATGGCTGATCATTCTCAATCAGTACCCCGTTCCTGCCTTCTCCCCATACCCCCTGACTCCACTATCCTTAAGAGCTCTATCTACCTCACAGAGGGTGGTGGGTGTACAGAACGAGCTGCCAGAGGAGGTAATTGGGAAGGTACCATAACAGAATTTAAAATACATTTAAACTAGTATATGGATAGGAAAGGTTTAGAAGGAAATGTGCCAAATGCATGCAGGTGGGGGGGGGGGGGTGTAGATGGGACATATTGGTCGGCGTGGGCATGTTGGGCCGAAGGGCCTGCGTCCATGCTGTGTGGCCCTTATGTCTGACTTTATAATCTGAGCTGCATGTAATCATGAAACAACATAAACTCACGCAGGCACAGGGTCACTCACAACCCCCTGGGAGTTATTTCAGAAATATTTATTATGTGGTTCCTCTTGTAAATGCAGGGAAAGTCATGCATTTCCTGCCACCAATTCATGCATTTCCTGCTGTCAGTAGTTGTCGAAATAATGGTCAGATAACTGTGTGTACGAAAATAGACGCAAAACGCTCGAGCGACTCAGCAGGACAGGCAGCATCTCTTCAGACTGAAGAAGGGTCTCAACCCGAAACGTCAACCATTCCTCTCTCCAGAGATGCTGCCTGTCCCGCTGAGTTACTCCAACTTTTTGTGTATATTTTTGGTCTAAACCAGCGTCTGCAGTTCCTTCCTGCACACTTATGTTTATGATATTGAACAGGTACATAGACAGGTAAAGTACAGCACGGAAACAGGCCTTTCGTCCCAACACGACCATGCTGACCAACATGCCCCTTCTACACTAATCTGACGCAAAGGCTGGAGCAATTAGGCTTGTATACACTGGAATTTAGAAGGATGAGGGGGGATCTTATTGAAACATATAAGATAATTAGGGGATTGGACACATTAGAGGCAGGAAACATGTTCCCAATGTTGGGGGAGTCCAGAACAAGGGGCCACAGTTTAAGAATAAGGGGTAGGCCATTTAGAACGGAGATGAGGAAGAACGTTTTCAGTCAGAGAGTGGTGAAGGTGTGGAATTCTCTGCCTCAGAAGGCAGTGGAGGCCAGTTCGTTGGATGCTTTCAAGAGAGAGCTGGATAGAGCTCTTAAGGATAGCGGAGTGAGGGGGTATGGGGAGAAGGCAGGAACGGGGTACTGATTGAGAGTGATCAGCCATGATCGCATTGAATGGCGGTGCTGGCTCGAAGGGCTGAATGGCCTACTCCTGCACCTATTGTCTATTGTCTATTGTCTATCCCGCATGCCCGGGTTTAGCCCATATCCTTCGAAACCTGTCCTCTCCAAGTACCTGTTCAAGTGTCTTTTAAATGCTGTAATGGTCCCTGCCTCAACTTCCTCCTCTGGCAGCTCGTTCCATACAACCACCATCTTCTGTGTGAATACGCACCACGCTGGGGAAAAAGGTTCTGACTGTCTATCCTATCTACGCCTCTCATAATTTTATGTACGTCTATCAGTCCTTCCCTCAGCCTCCGATGCACCAATTTAAAAATAAAATGCCTCATTTGAACTTGGCCCCCTTATCTTAAACCTATGTCTTCGAGTCATGTAGTCATTGTCATACAGTGTGGAAACAGGTCCTTCAGCCCAACTCTCTCATGCTGACCAGCATGCCCCAACTGCACTGAACCGACCTGCCTGCACTTGGCCCATTTCCCTTCAAACCATTCCTATCCATGTATTCGTCCAAACATTTTTTAAACGCTGTGAAATATCCTGCCTTAACTACCTCCTCCGGCAGCACTAATCAAGAATCTCAATCTCAGCCTTAAAAATATCCATTGACTTGGACTCCATAGTTGTCTGTGGCAAAGAACTCCACACATTCACCACCCTCTGATTAAAGAAATTCTTCCTCATCTCCTTGCTACGGTTAAATCCTTTTAATCTGAGAACGTCCATTCACCCTATCTATTCCTCTCGTGATCTTGTGCACCTCTAAGATCATCCTCAAATTTAATTTAGTTTAGTTTAGAGATACATCGCGGAAACAGGCCCTTCGGCCCAATGAGTCCGCGCAGACCAGCGATTACCCTGCACACTAACGCTAGCCTACGCTCCAAGAACAATTTACAATTTTACCAAGCCAATTGGCCTACAAACCTGTATGTGTTTGGAGTGTGGGAGGAAACCGGAGCACCGGGAGAAAACCCACGCAGGTCACGGGGAGAACGTACAAACTCTGTACGGACAGCACCCGTAGTCGGGATGGAACCCGGGTCTCTGGCTCTGCA
The DNA here is from genome assembly GCF_053455715.1 of Rhinoraja longicauda. NCBI lineage: Eukaryota > Metazoa > Chordata > Chondrichthyes > Rajiformes > Arhynchobatidae > Rhinoraja > Rhinoraja longicauda. The sequence continues at coordinate 2,117,768 of NC_135975.1, forward strand.
AGCGCAGTAAGGCAGCAAATCCACCGCAGGCCCCCGTACCGGCCCATATGCATGCCAACAAAGAAAAGACTATATATGAATGCAATCATGGCAGCCAGAGTGAAGGGATAAGTGGTGCAGCACAGTGGTAGATATGTGATGCGATTGTCTCTGTGCTTGTCCTGCAGGGAGAAGGAAGAGGCGTATCAGTTGCACCAGGAGGCCTGGGAGCGGCATCAGATCCGCCTGGAGCTGCGCGGCCGCAACCAGACGGCCCAGGAGTGCAGGCCGGAGGAGAGCTTCTTCACCCGGCTGGACTCCAGCCTGAAGAAGAACACGGCTTTCGTCAAGAAGCTGCGCACCATCACGGAGCAGCAGAGGGACGGCCTGTCCAGTGACTTCAACGTGCTCAACCTGAGCAAGTACATCGCCGAGGCCATCACCTCGGTGGTAGAGGCCAAGCTGAAGCTTTCCGACGTCAACTGTGCCGTGCACCTGTGCTGCCTCTTCCACCTGCGCTACGTCGACTTCTCGCCGCTCCTCCTGCAGGGCTGGCGCAAGCACTTTGAGGCCAGGAGGGAGGAGAAGATGCCCAACATCAGCAAGCTGAGGACCGACATGCGCTTCATCGCCGAGCTGACCATCTGCGGCATCTTCACCGACAAGGAGGGTCTGTCGCTCATCTACGAGCAGCTGAAGAACATCATCTACGTCGACCGCGATACCCACTCGCACGTCTCGGTCATCATCAGCTTCTGCCGCCACTGCGGTGACGATGTGGCCAGCCTCGTGACCAGGAAGATGAAGCTGGCCTCCGACAAGTACAGCCTCAGCTTCCCCCCCGGACAGATCATCAGTCTGGAGAAGCAGCAGCCCTTCATGAATCTGCTGAGAGAGTACTTCACCTCGCTCACAAAGCACCTGAAGAAAGACCACCGCGAACTGCAGAACCTGGAGCGGCAGAACAGGTCAGCCATCTTTTTCTCTTTCGTTTTTTTTTAAGGGAATTAGTTTATTTTAGAGATGCAGCGTGGGAACGGGTTGTTTGGCCCACCGAGTCCACGCCGACCAGCCATCCCTGCACACGGGCCCTACCCCACACCGAGTCCACGCCGACCAGCCATCCCTGCACACGGACGCTACCCCACACCGAGTCCACGCCGACCAGCCATCCCTGCACACGGACCCTACCCCACACCGAGTCCACCCCGACCAGCCATCCCTGCACACGGACCCTACCCCACACCGAGTCCACGCCGACCAGCCATCCCTGCACACAGACCCTACCCCACACCGAGTCCACGCCGACCAGCCATCCCTGCACACAGACGCTACCCCACACCCACTCGCATTGAATACGTTTTATTGGCCAAGTATGTACACGTACAAGGAATGTGCCTTGGTGCTCCGCTCACAAGTAACAACGCGGACATACAGTAAACAATTAAGAATAAAGCATAAAACATTAAAACACTAAGAATAAAACATTATGGTTTAAACATGTGAATGAAATAAAATACCAGGTCATAAGTGACAGGAGTAGAATTACAGTATCATCACAGTAGTGTCGTCTGCAAACCCATGGATGGAGCTGCAGCAGAATTTGGCTGCTTTAGTTTGTTATTCTTAATGTCACGTGTGCCTAGGTACAGAGGAGAGCTTTGTTGTTGCGTGCTGTCCGATCAGCGAAAAGACGATATGTGATTACGATCAATAGTATAATGTACAGATAAAGAGTATAATGCATAGAGCAAGATAAAGTCCAATTAAAGATAGAAGGTCTCCAATGGGGTAGCTGGGAGGCCAGGACCGCTCTCTACTGGGTGAGAGGACGGTTCAGTTGTCTGCACAGTATATACAGAGAGGGCGGCAAGGTAGCGCAGTGGGTAGTGTTGCAGCCTCACAGCGCCAGAGACCCGGGTTCCATCCTGACTACGGGTGCTGTCTGTACGGAGTTAGTACGTTCTCCTCGTGACCTGGGTGGGTTTTCTCCGGGTGCTCTGGTTTCCTCCCACACTCCAAAGACATGCAGGTTTGTAGATTAATTGGCTTTGGTAAAATTGTAAATTGGTGAGCAGGGCAGTGTGATCACTGGTCAGCATGGACTCGGTGGGCCGAAGGGCCTGTTCCCATGCTGTATCTCGAAAGTGAACTAAACTAAAGTTGCAAATTGTGAAACTAGAGGAAGAAATGTAGGTGGAAGTGGAGGGGAGAAATAGATGCAAGTGCAGATGGGCCACAAGAGAGAAGGTGGTGGGTGGGGGGGGGGGAAGAGGAGAGGGGAAGTATATTTGGACAGTATCGCCAACTGAAATTAGGCTGCGGTTCCAGTGTTGCCCAATGGTTTGCAATTCTCTTGCTTCACTTTGCAAGTGGATTAATAATTGCTAGCAACAAATTGATGCATCAATAAAATATGCATGCACAAAATTGATTCTGCATTGGTCTCAAAATTTATAATTAACATTTTGCGCTTAAAAAAATAAATAATGTTTGCTGTATTTAATTAACGTGTCAACGGAATGGCTCTCCGTTTTACAAGCTCTCCCGCTCTCTGCCTTTTCTCCCAGGCGCATTTTGCATTCAAAAGGAGAGCTGAGTGAAGATCGGCACAAGCAGTACGAGGAATTTGCCACCTCCTACCAGAAGCTGTTGGCAAACACGCAGAGCCTGGCTGATCTACTGGATGAAAACATGCCTGAACTTCCCCAAGATAAATCAGCGCAGGAAGGTGAGTGACGTGAGAGAGACGCAGAGCAGGAACGGGCCCTTTGGCCCTCTGAGTCCGTGCCGACCAGCAACCTCACACTAGGGACAATTTGCAATGTACCAAAGCCAATTCACCTACAGTACAAACCCACACATCTTTGGAGTGCGGGAGGAAACTGGAGCACCCGGAGGAAACCCACGCAGGTCATGGGGAGAACGTAAAACTCCGCACAGACAGCACCCGTAGTCAGGATGGAACCCGGGTCTCTGGCTCTGCCCACTGTGCAGCCCAGCCGCCTGATGTAGTGAATAATGTGTAAGAAAATAACTGCAGATGCTGGTACAAATCGACGGTATTTATTCACAAAATGCTGGAGTAACTCAGCAGGTCAGGCAGTATCGCCGGAGAGAAGGAATGGGTGACGTTTCGGGTCGAGACCCTTCTTCAGACTGAAGAAGGGTCTTGTCCCGAAACGTCGCCCATTCCTTCTCTCCCGAGATGCTGCCTGACCTGCTGAGTTACTCCAGCATTTTGTGAGTGAATAATGTGTGATCTCTTGTATTTGTTCATATTAAGATCACAGCTTTGGATGGTTTAGTTTAGTTTATTGTCACAGGTACAGTGAAGAGCTTTTTGTTACGTGCTGTACAGTCAGTGAAAAGACTACATGATTACAATCAAGCCATTTAGTGCAAAATAAAGTCCAGTAAAGATAGTTCAAAGGTCTCCAATGGGGTAGGTGGGTGGTCAGGACTAATCTCTAGTTAGAGATAGGACGTCATTGGAAGGAAGGTTGGTTTGTGTGACAGTCTGGGCTATGCCCACAACTCTGCAATTTCATGTGGTCTTGGATGGAACGGTTCTCGAACCAGGCTGTGGTGCTAATGATGATGTGTTAGTCCACACCGTGGTGAAAATTTCCCCATTGTACCATAAATCAGAGCCGTCATAAACATTCTTCCGTTTTTTATTGTTCCAATATAAAAAGATTTAGTGAACTATCTGAGATCTTCAGCTTGGGCGGCACTCTGGTGCAGCTGGTAGAGCCGTTACCTCACAGTGTCTGAGACCCAATGGGCTTCCATCCTGACCTCTGGTGCTGTGGTTGTGGAGTTTGCATGTTCTCCATGTGATTGTACAACTGTAGGGTGCTCCAGTTTCCTTTCACATCCCATAGATGTGTGGGTTTGTTGGTTAATTGGCCGCTGAAAATGACCCCGAGTGGGGTAACACAGAACTAATGTGAAGGGGTGATCGCTGGTCGGCGTGGACTTGGTGGGCCGAAGGGCCTGTTTCCGTGTTGTATCTCTAAACTAAAGTAAGACTAAAACTAACTCTACTGACGAACTCGAGCTGCTGAGCCCAGCATTTGATTCCGATAGCTGCAGTGCAATTTGTGATTGCAAACTGGTGAAATTGTAAACTACATTTTACAAACTTTCCACTAGGTGTCACTGAAAGACTGGCTGGAGCAAATCACAAAGTGCCGGAGTAACTCAGTGGGTCAGGCAGCATCTGTGGAGGGAATGGACAGGTGACGTCTCGGGTCGGGACCCCTCTTCAGACTGCCGTAGTAGGGGGGAAGAAAGCTGGAAAAAGAGAGGTGGGGGTGGGACAAAGCTTGGCAAGTGATAGGTGGATACAGGTGGGGGGGGGGTGATGGGCAGATGGGTGGAGTCAGTGACAAAGGCTGGAGGTGCAAAGGGGACAAGGGTGGAGAAAAGTGGAGGGGTGAAATGTAAAGCCGGAGGGAGGGATACTGGTGGGATGGGATGGGGGAAGGGGTGGCATAGCGGGAGTAATGGGTGCACATGGGCAGTGGTGGGTGTGAGGTAACACCATCAATGGAAGTCAATAGTTTCACTTAAGCCAAAAACGATTACAATGTTGGAGTAACCAGTGGCTCAGGCAGCATTGCTGGGGATCATGAATAGATACATACAAACATAGACAATAGGTGCAGGAGTAGGCCATTCGCCCTTCGAGCCAGCACTGCCATTCAATGTGATCATGGCTGATCAGCCATATTCAGTATCCCGCTCCTGCCTCTCCCCATACCCCCTGACTCCGCTAGCCCTAAGAGCCGTATCTAACTCTCTTTTGAATGCATCCAGTGAATCGGCCTCCACTGCCATCTGAGGCAGAGAATTCCTCAAATTCACAACTCTCTGGGTGAAAAGGTAATGCCTCATCTCAGTTCTAAATGGCCTACCCCTTATTCTTAAACTGTGGCCCCTGGTTCTGGACTCCCCCAACATCGGGAACATGTTTCCTGCATCTGTCCAATCCCTTAATAATTTTCAATAAGATCCCCTCTCATCCATCTAAATTGCAGTGAATACAAGCCCAGTGGCTCCATTCTTTCATCATATGACAGTCCCGCCATCCCAGGAATTAACCTGGTGAACCTACGCTGCACTCCCTCAATAGCAAAAATGTGTGGCATTTTGGGTTGGGACCCTTCTTCTGACTGACTCTCTCTGTACACTTGCTAATTGGGGATATGTTTAGGTATGGCAATACCGTACCGGACTGCCGGTAAGAAAAGAATTTCACTGTGCGTTTGCACACGTGACATTAAAATGACTGTTGATGCACTGAACCATTACAGTGTTGGAGCTCAACTATTTATGTTCTTACTTGACAGAACACGGCGCTGGTATAGACATCTTCACTCCCGGGAAGCCTGGAGAGTACGACCTCGACGGAGGAATTTGGGAGGACGAAGACGCACGCAATTTCTACGAAAACCTCATTGACCTGAAAGCTTTTGTGCCTGCCATATTATTCAAGGACAATGACAAGAACGCGCAGAATAAAGATGGCAACAAAGAAGATTCAAAAGGTAAGCCAGTATTTGGTGCTTGACAAGGATCCCTGTATATATTTGTGTCATTTATGGGGCGCAGCAGTAGAGTTGCTGTTCGACAGCACCAGAGACCCGGGTTCCATCCTGACCTCGGGTGCTGCCTGCATGGAGTTTGCACGTTCTTCCTGTGACTGCGTGGGTTTTCTCTGGGTGCTCCGGTTTCCTCCCACACTCCAAAGACGTACAAGTTTGTAGATTAATTGGCTTTGGTAAAATTGTCCCGAGTGTGTGGGATAGTGTTAATAATGTATGGGGTCAGTGCAGACTCGGTGGGCCGAAGGGCCTGTTGCCACGCTGTGACTTTACACTAGAAGCTCCTTTAGACTTTAGTTTAGATACAAGATACAAGATACAAGATAGCTTTATTTGTCATCCAATATTGGACGAAATTCAGTCACCCACAGTCCAACAATAAAAGCATTAAATAAGCATTAAAATTACACAACCCCAAAAAACCCCCAAAACACAGTCCAACAATAAAAGCATTAAATAGGCATTCAAATTACACAACCCCAAAAACCCCCAAAACACAGCCCAACAATAACAGCATTAAATATGCATTCAAATTACACAACCCCAAAACCCCCAAAAACACAGTCCAACAATAAAAGCATTAAATAGGCATTCAAATTACCCAACCCCAAAAACACACAAAAAAAGAAACATCCATCAAAGAAACATCCATCACAGTGAGTCTCCTCCAGTCCTCTCCTCACTGTGATGGAAGGCCACAATGTCTTTCCCTTCTCCCGCTGTCCTCGCCCGCAGCCAGGTTGTTGTTGTTGCAGGCCGCGCCGGACGGTCCACAGCGGGCCAAGCCCAAGGCGCATCGCGTCGCAGCCGCTCCCGCAGCCTCCGAAGACGGCCGGCTCCGCTGATGATAAGTCCGATCCGGGGCGGGCGAACACGCTGCTGCTGCCGCTGTTGTTGCACGTCGTGGCGGTCGTGGCTCCCGACATTGAAGCCCCCGCCAAGCAGAGAAATATCCCGCGGCCATCTTAGGCCGCGCCGGACGGTGAATGTCCGCGCCCCATGCCCCGCGACCCCGGGGCGGGCGAACACGCTGCCGCTGCCGGAGCTCCCGATGTCGGCATCCACGCGGCCAGAGCCTAAGGCGAGTCGTAGCCGCTCCCGCAGCCTCCGAGGACGGCCGGCTCCGGTGATGGTAAGTCCGATCCGCGGGCTCTGCGAACCAGAGCCCTGGAGGCCGCCAGCTCCAGGAGTTGGGCCGATGGTAGGCCGCAGCAGGAACGGAGACACGGCCCAGAAAACAAAGGTCGGGTCTCCGTTCGGAAGGGACATCTATTTACAATGTTACAGTTCCCCCCCTCCCCCCCACATACACACATAGTACACAAACACAAAAACACCACATCACAACTACAATTAAGACAAAAAAAACAACAAAAACACAAAGACAAATGGACCGCAGGTGAGCCGCAGCTGCTAGGGCAGCGCCGCCATTTTAATGTCTCTTCATCCATTTGAAGAGGAAAAAAATGTCTTTGGGTGGGATGTCAGACATGTAGAAGATAATTGATATTTTTTATTTTAACAGTATCGACTTAACTGCATTTGCATTAAAATTTCTACTAATATCATAAAAGTTAATTAAAAGTGTTGAAAGGAGTTATATCCAGTCATCCAGAAAATCTACAGTTTGCACCACCATTATTACTATGGATGGTTTTAATAATGTTTCTTTTAATTATTTAAGTTAACCATTTTCAGTTTTAATGGTATGCTTCCTCGTGTTTGAATGTCGGAGGATTTAAACTTTGACAGTTTTGATAGCCGATTCGCTTAACTAGTCATCAAAGCAGTTATAGAAAATAGAACAGTGTAGTAGGAAAAAAACTGCAGATGCTGGTTAAAATCGAAGGTAGTCACAAAATGCTGGAGCAACTCCGCGGGTCAGGCAGCATCTTGGGACAGAAGGAACGGGTGACGTTTTGGGTCGAGACCCTTCTGAAGAAGTCAGACCCTTCCGATAATTGTCCGTAGAATCATCAAGTTTAGTTCAGTTTTAGTCCTGGTTTAGCGTAGAGATACAGCATAGAAACAGGCCCTTCGGCCCACCGAGTCCACACTGACTATTGATCGCCCGTTCACATTAGTTCTCTGTTATCCCACTTTCCCATCCACTCCCTTCACACCAGGGACGATTTACAGAGGGGCAATCAACCTACAAACCCGCACGTCCTTAGTATGTATGAGGAAACCGGAGGAAACCCACGTGGTCACGGGGAGAATGTGCAAGTCCTACACAGACAGCGCCCGGGATCAGGGTTGAGCCCGGATGTCTGGCGCTGTAAGGCAGTGGCTCTACCGCTGCAATGCCCAACATTTCAATATTTGAAGACGAGTCAAATTAATTTGCACACTGTACATTGTCTTACTGAGAACTGGGAGTAAGATCTCTTGTGAAAGAATTTTATAGGAATAAATAGATGAAAAGCAAAATACACCAACCTTAATGTGTTTTCGCTAGCACCAATAGCAATATCAATACCAATAGCTAGTGTATAGGTAAATGACGTGTGTCGAGTACATTTAGCTTGGCTTCAACACCACTAGTGTTGCCAACCATCCCGTATTAGCCGGGACATCCCGAATTTTGGGCTAAATTAGTTTGTCCCGTACGGGACCGCTCTTGTCCCGTATTAGTAGGGTTGCCAACTTCCTCACTCCCAAATACGGGACAATGGGTGACATCACCGTCCCGCGCCCCACGTGACCTCACCCAGCCAGCGGCCACGTGCTCCCGCTCCACCAATGGCGGCAGCCCGGGCCGGGAGCACGTGGCCGCTGGCTGGGTGAGGTCACGTGGGGCGCGGGATGGTGACGTCACCCGTTGTCCCGTATTTGGGAGTGAGGAAGTTGGCAACCCTAAACACCAGCTGGTTAACCTGCATGCACACTGGAGAGGTGAATGGAGGAGAAAAGTAGCTTGCTGGTGTGCCACATGTTGTCTGTTGTCAGGCAATGCGAAAGGGAAGCAGTTAATTATTAAGTTGCAATAGCCTTTGAGAATAACTAAGTACAGCTTTGACTATATATAGAACACAGAACAGTGCAGCACAGGAAGGTAAACACAAAATGATGGAGTAACTCAGCGGGTCAGGCAGCATCCCGGGAGAGAAGGAATGGGTGACGTTCGGGTCGAAACGTCACCCATTTCATCTCTCCAGAGATGCTGCATGACCCGCTGAGTTACTCCAGCATTTTGTGTCTACCTTCGATTTTAACCAGCATCTGCAGTTTTTTTTCCTACAGCACAGGAACAGGCCCTTCGGCCCACAATGAACATGATGCCAAGTTAAACTAATCTCCTGTGCCTGCACGTGATCCATATCCCTCCATTCCCTGCATATCCATGCGCCTATCTTAAACCCTCTTAAATGCAACTATCGTATCTGCCTCCGCCACCACCCTTTTATAAATCCCCCGGTTATTGATGTGCAAACCTCTTGACACAGATTCTAAGGAGGCGAAAGATTTGAAGGATGCGAAAGACTCCAAAGAGTTGGCCGCCACAGAGGAGCTGGAGCTGGAACTGGAGACCTTGGATATTAATGATGACATAATCGGAGAAGAAGAAGTAGCAGATGAAACAGAGGATCCTAACCAAAAGCTTCTGGATGAACACGGTAACATTATGTTTTAATGTGTACAGCCTGCTATTACACCCTTGCATGCTTTGTCTTTGGCATTTGATGGTTCCCTTGTCTGCAGGATGAAGGGCCCTTTGTTGGCAAAGAAAGCTTGGAAGAAAGTCCCCATGCTTGCTTCGGGTGTAATTTTACGCTTCATAATTGTTTTTTTGGGGGTGGGGGCAGCCTTTATGTTTTATTCATTTTGTTGGATGGAGAGCTTCCAATAAGTTTCACACCAGACCGTCCTTTAAAGGACAAGCAGACAGAATAAGATACTGTAATGTTCCAAATGGTAAGTTCATGCTCACATGGAAGATGGAGCAACAAAATAGAATATTTGCATGTTGTCTGGCTTGACCAAGTTTATAAGTGATAGGAGAAGAATTAGGCTATTCGGCCCATCAAGTCTGCACCACCATGGCTGATCTATCTCTCCCTCCTAACCCCATGCCCTGCCTTCTCCCCATAACCCCTGACACCCGCACTAACCAAGAATCTATCTCTGCTTTAAAAATATCCACTGACTTGGCCTCCTTCTGTGGCAAAGAATTCCACTGATTCACCACCCTCTCACTGAAAGGATTCCCTCCCATCTCCTTCCTAAAGGAACGTCCTTTAATTCTGAGGCTATGACCTCTAGTTCTAGACTCTCCCACCAGTGGAAACATCCTCTCCACATCCACTCTATACAAGCCTTTTACTATACGGTATGTTTCAATGAGGTCCCCCCTCATTCTTCTAAACTCCAGCGAGTACAGGCCCAGTGCCGACAAACACTCATCATGTAAACCACTCATCCCTGGGATGTGGTAAAGGATGAATGTTTAAGTGAGAGGGACAACATTTAACGGGAACCCGAAGGGCAACATTTTCACACGTGCTGGGTGTATGGAACAAACTGCCACAGGAGGTAATTGAGGAAGTTACTATAAGGGACCTGACCCAAAACATCACCTATCCATGTTCTCCAGAGATGCTGCCTGACCCGCTGAGTTACTCCAGCACTCTGTAAAACGTCACCTGTCCATGTTCTCCAGAGATGCTGCCTGACCCGCTGAGTCACTCCAGCACTTTGAGTCCTTCTGTGCATTAACCAGCATCTGCAGTTCCTTGTTTGTACATTCAATTTTTCTACTGTCTATGTAACCATATAAGCCCGTGTCTGAAAATGTAGTTTATTATTATTAGTCCACTCGTCTTAGCCAAGTGGCCTAACAACTTTAGATGCTCTGGTGAACTTCTGTGGCCAAACCTTCACTATCTGGGTTTGAACACTTACCCTAAGTAAAGGGTACTTGTAATGAGGCACTCTGCTAACCAATTAGTGGTGGAAGTGGCTGGGCGATATCTGGCTGGATGCAGGTGCGTTGACTGGGCTTGTCGGTCTGGTTCTAAAGAATGCGGGAACACCCATAGCCACTCCTTGAAACTGCAGCTGCAGCTTGTTGTAGTGCAGCTGCTCAATGCAGTTCAATGTCTCAGGGCATTTCATTGGGAAGACTAGGAAGCACAATTTAACATCAGGCCCGTGTAGGAAATGTTCATTGAAAGAAACCGATCGAGGAAGGAAAGAGAGGTAGAGTGGAGGGGTGAGGGGGCGGGGCAGGGGAGGGGGGTGGACAGCAAATGATTGAGAATGATCAGCCATGATGGTGCTGGCTTGAAGGGCCGAATGGCCTCCTCCTGCACCTATTGTAAAAAAAAAATTAAAAATGCTGTGCAGTGGTCCAGAGATGGAGAGAGTATTAGTGCGGCTGATCGAGGCAAAGATGACTTGCAGAGTTCAGGAATGCAGGGGGTTAGAGTGAGGGCAATCGTAAGGGAGTGACGGGAATTCGAAAGCATGTTTGATAATCCTACAATCTCAGGTCCCACCCGAAACCTCACCTCTCAAAGACCTCCAGAGATGCTGCCTGACCCGCTGAGTTACTCCAGCACTCTGTGAAATGTCACCTATCCATGTTCTCCACAGATGCTGCCTGACCTGGTGAGTTACTCCAGCACTTTGTGTCATCCTTTGTAAACCAGCATCTGCAGTTCCATGTTTCTACAAAGTTATTGGGAGATAATCATAGTCATACAGCGTGGAAACAGGTCTTTTGGCCCAACTTGCAGCTTGTTCCTTACACCTACCACTCTTTGTGTAAACAAAAAAGTTATCTCTCAGGTTCCTATTGAATCTTTCCCCCCCCCCCACCTTAAACCCGGTGTTCTCAATTCCACAACTCTAGGCAAGAGACTCTGTGTTTACCCAATCTATTCCTCTCATGATTTTGTATAAGACCACTCCTCGTCCTCCTGTGCTTCAAGGAATAAAGTCCTAGCCTGCCTAACCTCTCCCTGCAGCTCAGGCCCCCCGTGTCATGGCAACTTCCTGGTAATTTTTTTCTGTACCTTTTCCAGCTTAACGACGCCTTTCCCACAACATGGTGACCAAAATGTCCCAAATCAGCATTTGTTGTAGAGAGATCCCTCACGGGATGGGCCTTTCCACCCATCGTATCCGCACCCACCCGATTTGACACTAATCACCTATTAATCCCATTGCTAAATCTCCCCACGTTCTCTTAAGTGAGTGGGAGAACCAATCCCCAAAAATTCCATCACTCTCCTACACACCAGTGGTAATTTATTGTGGTCAAATAACCTATCGACCTGCACATATCGGGGATGTGGGAGGAAACCGGAGCACCCGGACAAAAGTCATGGTCACAGATTCCATAAAGCCACGGAGATCCGGATCAAACCCGGATCTCTGGCGCTGTGAGGTAGTGACCTACCAGGTGTGGCGCAGAGGTGGAGCAGTTGCCTTACTACGCCAGAGACCCGGGTTCAATCCCAACTACGGGCGCCGTCTGTACGGAGTTTGTACCTTCTCCCCGTGACCTGCGTGGGTTTTCTCCGGGTGCTCCGCACTCCGAAGACGTGCAGGTTTGTAGGTTCATTGGCTTCTGTAAATTGTCCCGAGTGTGTAGGGTAGACGTAGTGTACGGGGGGACCGCTGGTCAGCACGGACTCGGTGGGCCGAAGGGCCTGTTTCCACAGATTCTTGATTAGTACGGGTGTCAAGGGTTATGGGGAGAAGGGATTGGGATGGAAAGATAGATCGGCTATGCTTGAATGCCAGAGTAGACCTGATGGGCCGAATGGTCTAATTCTGCTCTTAGAACTTGAGAACTTATCTGACTGTCAAAAGTGTAAATGCCTTTACCTTCTGACTGAATGTTGGTGATTGCATTGCAGAGCAAGAAGAAGAGGAAACCAGCACAGGGTCCCACCTGAAGCTCATCGTCGATGCCTTCCTGCAGCAGCTCCCAAACTGTGTCAACCGTGACCTGATAGACAAGGTCAGTCCCGGCATGTGAACCTGCTGCCCTCTATGTCAATGCGTCTTCCAACGAATTTCCAGCGAAGAATTTCACGGTGCCTTGTCACATGTGACAATAACGTATTCCATTCCATTCACTCGTTCTTTATAGTTCAATGGTTCTATATTCCCTAAATAGGATAGCTGTTACCAGGCAATGATAACCAGCTAGAGAGCAGTCCTGATCTCCCATTTACCTCATTGCCGACCCTCGGACTATCTATAATTGGGCTTTGACTTGTAAATGGCTAGATTGTGATCATGTGTTGTCTTTCTGCTGACTGGATAGCTTCTCACTGTACCTCGACACACGTGACAATACACTATACTGTGACTAGCTGTAACTAAATGTATCCTTTGTCCTCCAATTGAAAAGCTCTTGAATCAACAATAACTTCTAATTCTTTCACCTAGGCTGCAATGGATTTCTGCATGAACATGAACACGAAGGCAAATCGGAGGAAGCTGGTCCGGGCACTGTTCACTGTACCCAGGCAGAGGTTGGTGGAATAATGTGGTCACACTCTTTCTCAACCTGGCATGTTGGCACTGCAGAGAGGAACACATCTCAAACCAGTGTGGGCAGCACTGAGATGGCAGCTTGGCCGCTCCTTCCACCACTAACGGCTCACACACACAGGGGGAATTGGTCAGCAATTCTAATTATTAACAACATCGTATGGCGTGGAAACAGGCCCTTTGGCCCATGCCGACCAAGATGTCCCACCCATTTGCCCAACTGCAGATGCTGGTTTACACCGAAGATACACACAAAATGCTGGAGTAACTCAGCGGGACAGGCAGCATCTCTCGAGAGTTGTTGCCTGTCCCCGCTGAGTCACTCCAGCATTTTGTGTATACCCATTTGCCCATGCTTTTCTGCTTTCTACAGCACAACTGGACTATCTGGTGCAGGTTCCGCTCGCGTGGGTACCGGTTGCAAAAGGGTTATTTAGATGTTTATGTGGGCAAGTTCGGTGAGATGATCCATGTCCAAGTTGTCGAGCTGTGACTTGAAGAGTGACACAGTTGGTGCACACCTGGTGGTGTCGGGAAGGATGTTCCACTCTGGGACAGTCCACGGATACAGTGACTGTAGGCGGATATGTTTGTTTGCTCTAATTCTAGTATAAATGAAGTGACCTGAGGACTGCCTTGTGAATTTCTGGGTATTGGATTGAATGAAGTGAGATATGTTACTGGGGCTGATGCCATGAGTCTCTTTGTAGACAGTACATAAGTGGGCTTTAGTGCGTCTTGACTCCAACGACTCCCAGCCAAAGCGATTTAACATATCGAAGACGCCTGACTCCATAAGTGGACAGGAAAGACTTGGGAGGGGGGGGGGATATGGGCCAATGGAACAAGAATAAATGGGACATCTTTGTTGGCATTTATAAGTTGGGCCACAGGGCCTGTTTTCGTGCTGTATGACAGTTCTGATTTGAGTTTATTTTCAAAAGAAATCATAAAAATGGACAACTTTGTGTTTTATAATTTTATCACTGGCGGTTATAATGTGTCTAAAGTCAATTGATTTAACTGAAATCAGTGGTATTAGGTTACAGGAGCACAAGGCCCCATCTTTTGCTCTGAAATCTCTACGCTATCCAGTTCATTTTATGCACTCCTATTTTTAAAAAAAATTCTATATGGAATTTAATATCACGTACAAACAATGAGAGCTCTACTTATAATAAAATATCGGGGTATTCAAAACAGACACAAAGTGTTGGAGTAATTCAGAGGATCAGGCAGCATCTCTGGAGAAAAGAGAATTAGCGACGTTTTGGGTCGAACCCTTCTTCAGACTCGACCGGGATCGTTTAGTTTGGAGATACATCGTGGAAACAGGCCTTTCGGCTCACTGAGTCCGTGCCGACCAGCGATCACCCCTTACACGAGCACTAGAGATTGTTTACAGAAGTCAATCAGCCTACAAACATGCACGTCTTCGGAGTGTGGGAGGAAAGCAGAGCTCCCGGGAGAAACCCAGGAAACCCAGCTTGCACGTTCTCCCTGCGATCGCGTGGGTTTCCTCCGGGTGCTCCGCTTTCCTCCCACACTCCAAAGACGTGCAGGTTTGTAGGTTAATGTTTGTACGGCTCGGAAGACTGAAGGGCGTGTTTCTGCGCTGTATCTATAAAGCCTAAAGGTGACGTTTTGGGTCAGGGCCCTTCTGACAATGAGGAAAAGTCCCAACCTGAAAAGTAACTTGTCCATGTTCTCCAGAGATGCTGCCTGACCCGCTGAGCTACTCCAGCGCCTTGTGTCTTTTCTTTTTGTAACTGCAGCATCTGCATTTCCTTGTGCCTACATTTCCAAAAATCACTTACAAATCTGAGCCATGGTGACTGACGGATGGATTCTCACTCACCATCGAGGTGACCAGGCTTGAATCTCAGCCAAAACATCTCCCATTAACCTCTACAGAAGTATAATGTTTAAGTTCCTGGACAAATTTGATCTATGATCCTGAAACAAAGGTTTAATTCACATCTGGGCATCTGGGAAAGTACATTTAATTAAATAAATTTGGAAAGAAAAGTAGCACTGGTGGTGAGAGTAACTTTTCCAGATTATCGTTCACTGACTACGTGTGCTGTCTGTACAGAGTTTGCACATTCTCTCTGTAACTTTGTGGGGTTTTCTCACGGTGCTCTGGTTTCCTCCCATATCCCAAAGACATGTGGGTTTGGAGGTTAATTAGCCCTCTGTAAATTGCTCCTGGTGTATAGGGGAATGGATGGGTAAGTGGGATAACATCGAACTAGTCAACAGGTGATCGCTGGTCGGCATGGACTTGGTGGGCCGAAGGAAGGCACAGAATGCTGGAGTAACTCAGCGGGTCGGGCAGCATCTCTGGAGAGAAGGAATGGGTGACGTTTCGGGTCGAGACCCTTCTTCAGACTGATGTCAGGGGAGAGGGCGGGACAAAGATAGGATGTAGTCCTAGACAGGAAGACTAGTGGGTGAACTGGGAAGGGGAGGGAGGGGGATAGAGAGGGAAAGCAGGGACTAGCTGAAGTTAGGGAAGTCAATGTTGATACCGCTGGGGTGTGAGCGGCCCAAGCGAAATATGAGGTGCTGTTCCTCCAATTTGCGCTGGGCCTCACTCTGGCAATGGAGGAGGCCCAGGACAGAAAGGTCAGATTGGGAATGGGAGGGGGAGTTGAAGTGCTGAGCCACCGGGAGATCAGGGTGGCTAAGACGGACTGAGCGGAGGTGTTCAGCAAAACGATCGCCGAGCCTGCGCTTGGTATCGCCGATGTAGAGAAGTTGACACCTGGAACAGAGGAAACAGTAGATGAGGTTGGAGGATGTGCAGGTGAACCTCTGCCTCACCTGGAAAGACTGTTTGGGTGCTTGGATGGAGTCAAGTGGGGAGGTAAAGGGACAGGTGTTGGGCCTGTTTCCATGCTGCATCTCTAATCAAAAATAATCTGCTTTTGATACGAAGTTGGAATTGTTTATTTGGTTGCACGAGTTCTTCAGGATGTAGTTTACCATTCCAGTGGTGCCAGAGTGACTGAACACTGCCAAAGTTGTGTTCAGGACCATCAACGTCTGCTCATTAGCAGAAGCACGTTTTATGACCACAGAAGGAATAAAGCCTTTTTACAGAAAATTGCAAATCCATCTGTGGAACTCAGTTATGTTTTACAAAATAACAATAATGTTCATTATTATATATTATGTACACAATTTTATTTTAACCTGAGTGAGTTGCCTGACACCAGACACCATGAACGGCGGATTTTGGTTTCCACAAAAAGACACAAAGTGTTGGAGTAATTCAGGCAGCATCTGTGGAGAACACAGGCACATGACGTTTTGGGTCAGGACCCTTCTTCAGACTGATTGTACTTGATTCTCTCCTCCACCCTCCCCAACTACAATCAGTCTCAAGAAGGGTCCCAACCCGAAACATCACCTATCCATGTTCTCCAAAGATGCTGCCTGACCCGCTGAGTTACTCCAGCACTCTGTGTCTTTTCTCTTCCATCTGCCAACGCAATCAAAGACTGGACCACCCCGGTCATGACTCTAGCTTATGGAAGGACCCTCTGCTCACTCCCTATCGTACTTGAGTTTAACGTGATTGTATTTATGTATTGTGTTATCTGATCTGATTGCATAGAACGCAATACAAAGGTTTTCATTGTACCTCAGTACGCGTGACAATAATAACCCTAAACTAAACTAAACTACGCTGAATAAATTGTGCTGCCCACAATTTGGCGCATCAAGCAGACATTTTGTATGCTGTTCATAAGCTGTTTGGGGCCAGTTGTTTGTCTCCCGACTGACACTGCTGCAGTGGCTGACATAGGTGAATCACACCATTGTCCATTGTGAGTTTGTAAAAGCTGTGCCATTGACAGAACAGTTATAAGTTGATCCAAGGCCAGTTCTGTAGGATTGTTAACCCACTTTCTCATCCACTCCCTACACACTCGGGGCCATTTACAGAGGGCCAATTAACCTACGAACCTTGATTGTAATCATTTGTATTGTCTTTCCGCTGGCTGGTTAGCGCGCAACAAAAGCTTTTCACTTTACCTCGGTACACGTGACAATAAACTAGACTGAACTGAACTGAAACCTGAAGACTGATACAAAAGGATTAAGCGGGTCAGGCAGCATCTCTGGAGAACATGCACAGGGGACGATTTGGGTTGAGACTCAAACCGAAACGTCACCTATTCCTTTTCTCCAGAGATGCTGCCTGACCCGCTGAGTTACTCCAGCGTGTTGTGTCTGTCGTCAGTTTGGACCAGCATCTGCAGTTCCACCCAACACAACCTAAAAAACACATGCCTTTGGGATGTGTGAGGAAACCGGAATAACCACACGATTACAGGGAGAACATGCAAACTCAATACAGCCCGCACCCATAGTCAGGACAAAACCTGGGTCTCTGGCACTGTGAGGCAGCAGGTCTACCAGCTGTGCCACTGTGCTGCCCTTCTTAAGGTTTACAGATAGGTGTAGGAAAAACAACTGCAGATGCTGGTTTAAATCGAAGGTAGGCACAAAATGCTGGAGTAACTCAGCGGGTCAGGCAGCATCTCGGGAGAGAAGGAATGGGTGACGATTCGGGTGTTCTTTTTTCTTGTGTTCTTGTGGGTCGAGACCCTTCTTCAGACTGATGGCACTGTGATTTGCAGGCTGATGAAGAGAAATAGGAACTCCTTGGCTTGAAATCAAAGCAAGATTTTAAATAACAATGTGTCTATAAAAGAATAATTTTGTCTACACTTAGTGGCAGGTGTTGAGGCAATGTTTCACCCAGCTGTCATGCTGCTCACTGCTGGAGCACAAAGAGTTTCATTTCATGAACTTGTGTGGTGGGACTGGTGTGGATGGGGGTATAGTGGGCAGGTTGGGTCGAAGAGCCTCTTCGTCAGACTGACCTGAGCTACTCCTGCACTTTGTGTCTTTATTTCATAGTTTTATTTCCTGCAGCTCCTTGTGTTGTAACGCTTACAACGTAGGCAGCCTTTGTATTGAGGGAGGGACTAGGTGAGCTGGTTTAAATCTGCCTGAAGGTAGACACAAAATGCTGGAGTAACTCAGTGGGTCAGGCAGCATCTCGGGAGAGAAGGAATGGGCGACGTTTCGGGTCTCGACCCGAAACGTCGCCCATTCCTTCTCTCCCGAGATGCTGCCTGACCCGCTGAGTTACTCCAGCATTTTGTGTCTACCTTTGATTTTAACCAGCATCTGAAGTTTTTTTCTTACACATTAAATCTGCCTGACACGACAATGCAAACTTGTTATTCTTCCAGAGGTTCCATAAGTAAAATCTAATTCCTCCTCCTTAATTGCTTTGGAAACGGATGTTTTGAATGCATGGTAGATCAGCCTGCGGTTAAAGCACGAGATGCTTCATGCGCATTGATTATTCACCACTTGTCCCCCTGCAGGTTGGATCTGCTTCCGTTTTACGCCCGTCTAGTTGGCACTCTTCATCCGTGTATGGGTGACGTGGCAGACGATCTCTGTACCATGTTAAAAGGCGACTTCAGATTCCACGTACGTCTACATTTTGTTCTTCACATTGATTACTATTTCAAATAATCTTAAGAAACCACTTCAGAATCAGTATTTCTCTCGAAGGTGGAAACAAAATGCTGGAGTAACTCAGCGGGTCAAGCAGTATCTCTGGAGTTAAAGAAATAGGTGAGGTTTTGGTTTGAGACCCTTCTTCAGACTGTCTCTGGAGAAAAGGAAGAAGGGTCTTGACCAGTAGCGTCACCTATTCCTTTTCTTCGGGTAGCTGCCTGACCCGCTGAATTACTCCATTTTGTGCCTATCTTCGGTGTTAAACCTGCATCTGCAGTTCCTTCCTACACAATGGATTAGGGGGTGTAATCTACCAGGAGAGATTGGACAGACTTGCATTGTTTTCTCTGGAACGGCAGAGGGTGAGGGGAGACCTGACCATTGAGTGACATAGATAGGGTAGACAGTCAGAATCTTTATCCCCAGGGTGGAAATATCAAAGACTAGAGAACATAGCTTTAAGGTGAGAGCTGCAAAGTTTAAGGGAGACAATAGACAATAGGTGCAGGAGTAGGCCATTCGGCCCTTCGAGCCAGCACCGCCATTCAATGTGATCATGGCTGATCATTCTCAATCAGTACCCCGTTCCTGCCTTCTCCCCATACCCCCTGACTCCGCTATCCTTAAGAGCTCTATCTAGCTCTCTCTTGAATGCATTCAGAGAATTGGCTTCCACTGCCTTCTGAGGCAGAGAATTCCACAGATTCACAACTCTCTGACTGAAAAAGTTTTTCCTCATCTCCGTTCTAACTGGCCTACCCCTTATTCTTAAACTGTGGCCCCTTGTTCTGGACTCCCCCAACATTGGGAACATGTTTCCTGCCTCTAACGTGTCCAAACCCTTAATAATCTTATACGTTTCAATAAGATCCCCTCTCATCCTTCTAAATTCCAGTGTATACAAGCCTAGTCGCTCCAGTCTTTCAACATATGACAGTCCCGCCATTCCGGGAATTAACCTAGTAAACCTACGCTGCACGCCCTCAATAGCAAGAATATCCTTCCTCAAATTTGGAGACCAAAACTGCACACAGTACTCCAGGTGCGGTCTCACTAGGGCCCTGTACAACTGCACACAGTACTCCAGGTGCGGTCTCACTAGGAGATTTTGTGGGGGCAAATATTTTTACCCAGAGGGCGGTGGGTGTCTGGAACACACGGTCAGGGGTGGTGGTGGTGGAAGCAGATACAAGAGTGGCATTTAAGAGACATGTGGATATGCGGGGAATGGAGGGATATGGCTATGCAGGCAGAGGAGAGTAGTTTATCTTGGCATCATGTTGGCCACGGACATTGTGGGCCGAAGGACCTGTTCCTGTGCTGTACCTTTATATAGAAACAAAGAACTGGAGTAACTCAGCGGAAAGACAGCATCTCTGGAGAACATGGATAGGTGACGATTCGGGCCTGAAGTTGAGGCTCAAAATGAAACGTCACCAATCCATGTTCTCCACAGATGCTGCCTGACCCGCTGAGTTACTCCAGCACTCTGAAATGTCACCTATCCATGTTCTCCACAGATGCTGCCTGACCCGCTGAGTTACTCCAGCGCTCTGTGTACTTTTATATGTTGTGTGCGCCTAAAAACAACATAAACATTAATATGTAGGAATGAACTGCAGATATTGGTTTATAGTGAAGATGGACACAAAATACTGAGTTACTCTACAGGTCGGGCAGCATCTCTGGAGAAATGGAATTGGTCATGTTTTGGGTCGTAGGATCTGATAAAGGGTCCCGACCTGAAATGTCACCCATTCCTTCTCTACATATACATTAATATAATCGATTAACTGACTTGATTGATATTCATTCGTTTGGATTTTATTTGCTTATATTCAGGTCAGGAAGAAGGATCAGATCAATATTGAAACTAAGAACAAGACTGTGAGGTTCATTGGGGAACTGGCAAAGTTTAAAATGTTCTCAAAGAATGATACGCTTCATTGCTTAAAGGTCAGTCTGCAATATCTTGTATCCATGCATGTTGGCATTACACCTGTAAGTGTTCCATGAATGGACTGGGCGACATCTACAACTCTGCAAGACTGCAAGAAATTGCAGAGGGTTGTCGATGTAGCCCAGCTCATCACACACACCACACTCCCCACCATTGACTCCATCTACACTTTTGTAAGCAGAAACATTTTGTAACATTCTTTCTTACATACAGATGCTCTTGGCTGACTTTTCTCACCATCACATTGAAATGGCCTGCACCCTCTTGGAAACAGCTGGTCGCTTTCTGTTCCGATCACCTGAATCCCATTTGAGGACAAGCGTTCTTTTGGTAAGATATGTACATCCAAAGTATACAATTGTTTTGTAAAACGGAGATGCAAAGAACTGCAGATGCCGGTTTGTAAAACAGGACACAAAGTGCTGGAGCAGCTTAGCAGGCTGCACAGTGGTGCAGCAGTGGCGATGCTGATCGCTAGTGGGCCCAATGACTTGTTTCCACACTGTATCTTTAAAGCCCAAAGGCCAAGCAGTGTTTCTGAAGAAATGGATAGGTGACGTTTCGTCTGAGCCTTCTCCAGACTGATTGGAGCAAGAGGGAGAAAGCTGGAAGAGAGGTCGGGGCAGGACAAAGATACTCCACCCATCTGCCATTCAAACCCCCTGCCTCACCTGTATCCACCTATCACTCATCTTGTCTCACCCCACCTCTCTTTTCCAGCTTCCTGCTCCATCACCCTGAAGTAAGGTCTTGACCCATAAGGTCACCTATCCATGTCCTGCAGAGATGCTGCCTGACCTGCTGAGTTACTCCAGCACTCTGTGAAACGTCACCTATCCATGTTCCCCACAGATGCTGCCTGACCCGCTGAGTTACTCCAGCACTCTGTGAAACGTCACCTATCCATGTTCTCCAGAGATGCTGCCTGACTCGCTGAGTTACTCCAGCACTCTGTGTCTACTATTTTTGCGTTTGCCTTTGCTTTGCACGCTATGAATGGCATGGTTTGTGCTTGGCCAGATCCAGAAGCGAGCTGCCTTTCTACTATAAATGTGGCACAGGTGTGCAGGGAATGGTTCCACATTGACAGCTATTGTGTGCTACCTAGATTCTGACCTGCATCATTATCATATCATATCATATATCATATATATACAGCCGGAAACAGGCCTTTTCGGCCCACCAAGTCCGTGCCGCCCAGCGATCCCCGTACATTAACACTATCCTACACCCACTAGGGACAATTTTTTTAAAACATTTACCCAGCCAATTAACCTACATACCTACATACAACATTCTGTTGTATGTTGTAGATGTTCAAGTTTGCTAGCAGCAACTGTTGGAAAATAGGCGCTGGCTGACTGCAGATGTAGTGCACTGTTCAGTGTGGAAGGGTGTGAGGGGTTACGGGGAGAAGGCAGGAGAATGGGGTTGAGAGGGAGAGATAGTCCAGCCTTGATTGAATGGCGGAGTAGACTTGATGGGCCGAATGGCCTCGTTCTGCTCCTATCTCATGATTTTGTGATCTTTACCAGCTCTCCCGACCCGAAACACTGTTCGAGTATTCCCTCCACAGATGCTGCCTGACCCGTTGAGCACTTTGTGTCTAGTTCAAGATTCCAGCATCCTCCAGTTTCTGTGTGTCTCCAAGCTTTAGATTTGACTTGGTCACCAAGCTGACTTAGAACCTGTGAACATCCTCACCTATGTGCTTGCCACACATTGGGTGTTGACGAGATTTGCTTAAGTATTCCTTTTATTGGGGTAAATTAAGTAGCTTTTTAAAAAACCTTTGACTGCTAATGACGCTGAGCCCTTTGGTGTGGTCTCGTCAGGAGCAAATGATGCGCAAGAAGCAGGCGATGCACCTGGACGGCCGCTACGTCACCATGGTGGAGAACGCTTATTACTACTGTAACCCTCCCCCCGTCGAGAAAACCATCAGGAAGAAGCGGCCTCCCCTCCAAGAGTACGTCCGCAAACTCCTGTACAAGGACCTGTCCAAGGTCACCACGGAAAAGGTACGTTCATGGCTTGTTTATCAAATGAATCGTTCACTCTCCTTCACGCCCCCACATACGCACACGCCCACATGCACATATACAAGTGTGTATGCGTGTGTGTGTGTGTGTATGTGTGAGTATATACATATATATATATATATATATATATATATATATGTATGTATGTGTGTGTGTGTATATATATTTTTTTATATATACTCCTCAACTCACAATGGGGTTACGTTACGATAAACCCATCGCAAACCGAAAATATTATGTGTGTATGTGTGAGTATATACATATATATGTATATGTGTGTGTGTGTGGTATATGTGTGTGTGGCATATATGTGTGTCAGTCTGAAGAAGGGTCTCGACCCGAAACGTCACCCATTCCTTCTCTCCCGAGATGCTGCCTGACCTGCTGAGTTACTCCAGCATTTTGTGAATAAAAAAAATGTGTGTAAGTTAAGTATATATATAAAAATATATATATATACATATATATATGTATATATATATATGTATATATATATTTTTATATATACTCCTCAACTTACAATGGGGCTACGTTACGATAAACCCATCGCAAATCGAGAATATTCTATGTGGAACTGCATTTGATACACCTGATCACGTGGGTGGAAGCGAGCTGCGGGTCGCCACCATTGCCCAGCCTTTGCATCGTTGTAAAGTCTAAATATCGTTAGTCGGGGAGCATCTGCATATACATAGTGTGTGGACGTGTTCAGTTTAGTTTATTGTCATGTGTACCGATGAGATGAGACATGAACTCAAGAGCAATCAGTTAGATGATCATTTGAAGAAAATGGTACTGCTCTTCTGAAGGAGGTTTTTGCCAGAAGAATATTTCTGCTCGATCGACCTGGGTGCAAGCACCTGTGGTGCAGCGGGTGTAGCTGCTACCTCAAAGCACCAGGGGCCTGGGTTCCATCCTGACCTCGGGAGCTCTCTGCGTGAGGAGTCTGCATGTTCTTTGCACGTTGGACTGGAGTTCTGTGGACTGGAGGGTAGACAATGTAACCACATTTTTAAAGAAAAGAGGGAGAGAGAAAACGGGGAATTATAGACCCGCTTATAATTTGCCTTATATTCAGATTGCCTTACAGACAAATAGGTGCAGGAGTAGGCCATTCGGACCCTCGAGCCAGCAGGGTTGCCTTACATCAGGTGCTGGAGTTGATTGTTAAAGATGTTATAGCAGCGCATTTGGAAAGCTGTGACAGGATCGCTCCAAGTCAGCATGGATTTATGAAGGGGAAATCATGCTTGACTAATCTTCTGGAATTTTTTTGAGGATGTGACAAGTAGAATGGATAAGGGATAAGTAGATGTGATATATCTGGACTTTCAAAAAGCCTCTGACAAGGTCCCACACAAGAGATTTGTGTGCAAAATTAGAGCACACAATATTGGGGGTCGGGTATTGACATGGATAGAGAACTGGTTGGCAGACAGGAAGCAAAGAGTGGGAATTAATGGGTCCTTTTCAGAATGGCAGGCAATGACTAGTGGGGTGCCACAAGGCTCGGTGCTGGGACCCCAGTTGATTACAATATATATTAACGATTTAGGCGATGGAATTAAATGTGATACCTCCAAGTTTGCGGATGACACAAAGCTGGGTGGCAGTGTGAGCTGAGATGAGGATGCTATGAGGCTGCAGGGTGACTTGGATAGGTTGGGTGAGTGGGCAGATACATGGCAGATGCAGTATAATGTGGATAAATGTGAGGTTATCCACTTTGGTGGCAAGAACAGAAAGGCAGATTATTATCTGAATGGTGTCAGATTAGGAAAATGGGAAGTGCAACAAGACCTGGGTGTGCTTGTACATCAGTCACTAAAAGTAAGCATGCAGGTAAAGCAGGCAGTGAAGAAAGCTAATGGCATGTTGGCCTTCATTGCGAGAGGATTTGAGTTTAGGAGCAAAGAGGTCCTAGTGCAGTTGTACAGGGCCCTGGTGAGACCGCACCTGGAGTATTGTGTGCAGTTTTGGTCTTCTAATTTGAGGAAGGACATTATTGCTATTGAGGGAGTGCAGCGTAGGTTCACCAGGTTAATTCCAGGGATGGCGGGACTGACATGTGATGAAAGAATGGGTCGACTGGGCTTGTATTCACTGGAATTTAGAAGGATGAGAGGGGATCTTATAGAAACATACAAAATTCTTAAAGGTTTGGACAGGTTAGATACAGGAAAAATGATCCCGATGTTGGGGATTGTCCAGAACTAGGGGTCACAGTTTAAGAATGAGAAGTAGGCCATTTAGGACTGAGATGAGGAAACACTTTTTCACCCAGAGAGTTGTGAATCTGTGGAATTCTCTGCCACAGAAGGCAGTGGAGGTCAATTCACTGGATGTTTTCAAGAGAGAGTTAGATTTGGCTCTTGGGGCTAAAGAAATCAAGGGATATGGGGAGAAAGCAGGAAGGGGTACTCATTTTAGATGATCATCCATGATCATATTGAACAGTGTTGCTGACTTGAAGGGCCAAATGGCCTACCACTGTACCTGTTTTTCTATGTTCCCCCTGTGACCGCGTGGGTTCCCTCCGGGTGCTCCGGTTTCCTCCCACACTCCAAAGACGTGTGGCTTTGTAGGTTAATTGGCCCTCTATAAATTGCTCCTAGTGTGTAGGGAGCGTATGAGAAAGTGGGATAACACGGAACTAGTGTGGCTTGTTGGGCCTGAGGGCCCGTGTCCGTGTGTGCGACACAATGATTCTTCTCTTTCTATGCCGATGGTAATTAATGCAAATGAAGTGTGGAAAATAATTTTTATTTTATAAATACACCTAACGAAACTTTTACATTAAAGGTGTTGAGACAGATGAGAAAACTGGCATGGCACGATCCGGAGGTGAAGGAATATGTGATTAACTGCATGATCAACATCTGGAATGTAAAATACAACAGTATTCACTGTGTTGCAAACCTGCTGGCGGGACTGGTGCCGTACCAGGAAGATGTGGGAATACACGTTGTTGATGGAGTGCTGGAAGATATCCGTCTTGGAATGGAGGTGATCACATGCTGTCTAAATATTAAACAATGTCCTTCCCTAATACACACTGCTTTTCAGATCAGCACGGTGGCGCAGCGGCAGAGTTGCTGCCTCACAGCGCCAGAGACCCTCGTTCCATCCCGACTACGGGCGCTGTCTGCATGGAGCTTGTTTGTTCCCCCCGTGACCTGCGTGGGTTTTCTCCGAGATCTTTGGTTTCCTCCCACACTCCAAAGATGTACAGGTTTATAGGTTAATTGGCTTGGTATAAGTGTAAACATTGTCCCTAGTGTGTGCAGGGTAATGTTAATGTGCAGGGGATCGCTGGTCGGCGTGGACTTGGTGGGCCGAAGGGTCTGTTTCCGTGCTGTATCTCTAAACTAAACTAAAAACTGCTAATGTGTATTTGAATATTATTATGATAATGGCAGTGAAATGAGATCAAGTGTTTTCATTTCATCTTTTAGAGAATGCAAATGGTAATTTTCTCATTTTATACCCTTCTCTCTGTTTTCTTTTTTGATTTGGTTTAGAGATAGAGCGTGGAAACAGGCCCTTCGGCCTACTGTGTCCGTGCCGACCAGCGATCCCCGTACACTAGCACTATCCCACACACTCTAGGGACAATTTACAATTTTACCGAAGCCAATTAGTCTACAAACCTGCACGTCTTTGGAGTGTGGGAGGAAACCGGAGCACCCGGAGAAAACCCACGCAGGTCACTCCGTACAGACAGCACCTGTAGTCAGGATTGACGCCAGGTGTCTGGCACTGTGAGGCAGCAACTCTTATCAGCTGAAGAATTACTTTTGTTTGATTTAGTTTAGTTTATTATTGTCACAAGTACCGAGGTACAGTGAAAGGCTTTTGTTACGTGCTAACCAGGGCCACTGATACTGATAATTCACATTTGACAGCATGGTGGCACAGCGGTAGACTCACAGCGCCAGAGACCCGGGTTCCATCTTGATTACGGGTGTTGTTTGTACGTTCTCCCCGTGACCTGCATGGGTTTTCTCCATTATTTTTCGTCTCCTCCCCCCACGCTCCAAAGACATCCAGGTTTATAGGTTAATTGACATAGATAAAATTGTAAATTGTCCCTAGTGTGCGTAGATACCGATACTGCACGGGGATCGCTGGTCGGCGCGGACTCGATGGGCCGAAGGGGCTGTTTCTGCGATGTGTCTCTAAACTAAACTAAGATCTGCCCTTTAACATAATATCCAGCGGTGAGAGTGGAAGCGTGGGGTCTTTGGTTTTAGAAATGGATGCAATCTACTGATGGGATGCAGCCCTGTCAGGCAACACTTATGTGGCACACTGTGGTCATATTGTCAGTGTGCCCTTCATCTTCCTGGTGTTATTTAGTGTGCATAGCCATTTTGCATCCAACGAAAGAAGATTGTCCTCACTCTGAAAAGTTGCTGATGGGGTTTCAAAATGTGGGCAATAATTCGCAGAACACACATCACCTACAAATCCTCAGGTAGACGGAAAATGCTGGAGTAACTCAGCGGGTCAGGCAGCATCGCTGGAGAGATGGAATGGGCGACATTTCGGGTCGAGACCCTTCTTCAGACTGATGTCAGGGGAGGGGGCGGCACAAAGATAGGATGTAGTCGGAGACAGGAAGACTAGTGGGGGAACTGGGAAGGGGGAGGGGATAGAGAGGGGAAGCAGGGACTACCTGAAGTTAGAGAAGTCAATGTTCATACCGCTGGGGTGTAAACTAGGTGCGGTCCCTGCAATGTGCGCTGGGCCTCACTCTGACAGTGGAAGAGGCCTACACCTCACGTCTTTGGGGTATGGAACGAAACCGGTACGGTCACAGGGAACGTGCAAACTCCACGCGCAGACAGAATCCGAGGTTGGAGTCAGACCGGGGTCTCTGGCGCCGTGAGGCAGCGGGGAATTTCCACGGTGTTTTCGTATGAACCTGGCATCCGCCAACTTAAAACGAGACGGTCTTTCTTTTTCAGGTCAACCAGCCTAAATTCAACCAGAGGCGGATCAGCAGTGTGAAGTTCCTCGGAGAGCTGTACAACTACAGGATGGTGGAGTCCACCGTCATTTTCCGGATTCTGTATTCCTTCATCACGTTTGGGATAAGTGCGGACGGCAGCGCCACGCCGCTCGACCCACCCGAGCACCTCTTCCGCATCCGGCTGGTCTGCACCCTGCTGGACACCTGCGGCCAGTACTTCGACAGAGGCTCCAGCAAGCGAAAGCTTGACTGCTTCCTCGTGTACTTCCAGGTGACCTTCTATTGCGCCACTTTCACACCACATCAGTCAGTCAGTGTGCAACCCTGCTTAGTTCCACTCTTCGTATCCCGCCGTTATCACCTCTTCCACAGCCAACAATGGACCATTGTGGGCTCCACCCTTCCATAGGTCCTGTACTCGCTGGAGTTTAGAAGGATGAGGTGGTGGGAAACCTCATTGAAACTTACAGAATAGTGAGCGGCCTGGGTAGAGTGGATGTGGAGAGGATGTTTCCACTAGTGGGAGAGTCGAGGACCAGAGGGCACAGCCTCAGAATAATAGGACGTACCTTTAGAGGAAGGAGATGAGGAGGAATTTCTTTAGTCAGAGGGTGGTGAATCTGTGGAATTCATTGCCACAGACGGTTGTGGAGGCCAAGTCAATGGATATTTTTAAGGCAGAGATAGATCGGTTCTTGATTAGTATGGGTGTCGGGGGATATGGGGAGAAGGCAGGAGAATGAGAGGGAAAGATAGATCAGCCATGATTTAATGGGGGAGAGTAGACTTGATGGGCCAAATGGTCTGATTCTGCTCCTATCTCTTATGAACTTGAACTCTATCATCCGTGCTGGCTTTTATTTGTTCTTTTCATCCCTTTCATTCATTTGTTCTTTGTTCCTTTTCGTGCCTCTTGTTTCCCCCTCCCCTGACTCTCAGTCTGACGAAGGGTCTCAACCCGAAATGTCACCCATCCTTTTTCTCCAGAGATGCTGCCTGACCCTCTGAGTTACTCCAGCACTGTGTTTATCTTCAGTATTTTCAAAGGTTTGGCACAGATTGGCCGTAGTGTGTGTGTGTCAAAGTTTCCAATTTGGCATTCCAAGCTAATGAAAATCTGGAGTTACTCCAGCTTTTTGTGTCTATCTTTGGTTTAAACCAACATCTGCAGTTCCTTCCTAAACTAATTTGGGGATTGGAGAGTGAGCAGAGGGACCTAGGGGTGCAGGTACATGGTTTGTGTGGAGGGGGTGCAGGTACATAGTTTGTGTGGAGGGTTCCTTTGTATATTCAGCTACTACAAAGACATACAGGTATGTAGGTTAATTGGCTGGGTAAATGTAAAAATTGTCCCTAGTGTGTGTAGGATAGTGTTAGTGTGCGGGGATCGCTGGGCTGCGCGGACTCGGTGGGCCGAAGGGCCTGTTTCCGTGCTGTATCTCTAAATCTACAAAAATCTAAAATCTACTGCTGGATCTGATTTTGGATGAATAGTCGTGATTGTTTTCCTGTGATCGTTTACCCGCTGCAGCGTTACATCTGGTGGAAGAAGTGTCTGGACGTGTGGACGAAGGATCACCCTTTCCCCATCGACGTCGACTACATGATAAGTGATATCCTCGAGCTGTTGCGGCCAAAGGTGAAGTTCTGCGTCTCCCTTGAAGAGGCGGTCAAGCAAGTGCAGGAACTCGAACGCGAATTTCTGATCAAACTGGGTAAGCAAGCCACGGCCTGTATTCTGAGAGACACAAAAGGCTGGAGTAATTCAGCCG
Source organism: Rhinoraja longicauda (assembly GCF_053455715.1). NCBI lineage: Eukaryota > Metazoa > Chordata > Chondrichthyes > Rajiformes > Arhynchobatidae > Rhinoraja > Rhinoraja longicauda. The sequence goes on from NC_135975.1 coordinate 2,147,167, forward strand.
GTCAGGCAGCATCTCTGGAGAAAAGTAACAGGTGATGCTTCGGGTTGAGACCCTTCTTCAGACTGTGAGGTAGAGGAGAGGGAAACGAGAGATATAGAAGTCTGAAGAAGGGTCTCGACCCGAAATGTCCCCCATTCCTTCTCTCCAGAAATGCTGCCTGACCCGCTGAGTTACTCCAGCATTTTGTGTCCACCTTCGATTTAAACCAGCATCTGCAGTTCTTTCCTACAAATTTTGCCCGAGAGATATAGGTGGTTTTCCAATGTACCCCTGTAGCTTTTTACTGCTCTTCAACCAATTTGACTTTTAGCATTTTAAAGAAATCCCCAGAGTGCTGGAGTAACTCAGTGAGTCAGACGGCATCTCTGGTAGACCTTTGGTGAGCCTGTTTCTGCGCTGTATCTCTGAAGCCTAAAGGTGATGTTTTGGGTCGGGGCCCATCTGACAATCTGAGGGAAGGTCCCAACCTGAAGAGTAACTTGTCCATGTTCTCCAGGGATGCTGCCTGACCCGCTGAGTTACTCCAGCACTCTGTGAAACGTCACCTATCCATGTTCTCCAAGGATGCTGCCTGACCCGCTGAGTTACTCCAGCACTCTGTGGAACGTCACCTATCCATGTTCTCCAGAGATGCTGCCTGACCCGCTGAGTTACTCCAGCACTCTGTGGAACGTCACCTATCTATGTTCTCCAGAGATGCTGCCTGACCCACTGAGTTACTCCAGCACTCTGTGAAATGTCACCTATCCATGTTCTCCAGAGATGCTGCCTGACCCGCTGTAATGTACTGGATTACATAGTACATCCAGTACTATGTAAGTATTTTTTTGCAACACCTTTTGTTGCACAAAATGCAACACATTACATTTCTCTGTATTAAATTCCATCAACCATCTTCACTATCTACAATACCACCCACTTTTGTGTCAAGTTCCTTGCTTCTGGTATTTGGATGCTTTTTGGCAAGCGTTCTATATATAATCTTTCACGTCCATGTTGAGAGTTAATGCAGGGATTATGATGAATGAGCTGGCAGGGTGGTTGTTCGTCAATGCTAATTCGGGTCATTGTTAATGGAAACAAACTATTGAAAGAGCTCTTGTTCTTTATCTCATAGATTCAGTGAGGGTGGGGAAGGAATTTCACAAAGCTCTTTTATTACAATAGCTGGCAACCGCGCCCAAGCATGTGCCAGGACATTGTTGCATTTATGCAGTGAACGATATACAGTATGTTAAGTTCTCAGAAGATTTCTCTCTCAAATATTTCAGGTTTCTCGCAGAACACTAAAGAGCTGAAAATGTGCTCCCATCAATTGCCGCCTGTTTTTCGTTGCTTTTGAATTATTTAAAGAAAACAACTAAAACATCTGATGAAGGGTCTCGGCCTGAAACGTCACCCATTCCTTGTCTCCAGAGTTATACTTACCTGGGAGGGGAGAGTCAGTGGTCACGATGGCAGATCTCCCAGGACGAGGCTATCCCATTGCACTCTGTGTGTGCTGACGCTGCCTGCCATGACCCTAGATGCGGGCACTCGACTGCGACATTTGTGGTAGTGGGGTATCGCGTTCATGCTCATGGGCGGTCACGGTGGTGCAGCGGTAGAGTTGCTGCCTTACAGCGAATGCAGCGCCAGAGACCCGGGTTCCATCCTGACTGCCGGGGCTGTCTGTACGGAGCTTGTCCGTTCTCCCCGTGACCTGCGTGAGTTTTCTCCGAGATCTTCGGTTTCCTCCCACACTCCAAAGACGTGCAGGTTTGTAGGTTAATTGGCTTTGTGTCAATGTAAAAATTGTCCCTAGTGTGTGTAGGATGGTGTTAATGTGCGGGGATCGCTGGGCTGATAGGGCCTGTTTCCGCGTTGTATCTCTAAACTAAACTAAAGTTGCTGCCTGCCCCGCTGATTTACTCCAACATTTTGTGTCTATCTTCGGTTTAAACCAGCATTTGCAGTTCCTTCCTACACAGCTAAAACATCTATTTGCTTTAAACAAATATCTACTGGGTAAGTAGTAATTACCCAGTGCTCTTACATAAGATTAAAATAATTTTTATTCCAGGCATTTATGGATCGAGAAATCATGGTTTCGCTATCCAATTGGGATAGACTTTGATAACGACATTGATCATTTTCTGGCAAATGCATTAAAAAAAAATTATATCTTTCATCTTGGTCGTCTTTCAAAGGATACCACAAACAAAACTCAAACTAGGTCAGCAACTGTGAAGCTTGCACTCTGATCCCATAACCTTTCCTAATTTGTCAATTAGAGTAACATTGCAAGCAGTTACATTGCATGCATTCTCTAAATGCATTCAAGAGAGAGCTAGATAGAGCTCTTAAGGATAGCGGAGTATGGGGAGAAGGCAGGAACGGGGTACTGATTGAGAATGATCAGCCGTGATCAAATTGAATGGCGGTGCTGGCTCGAAGGGCCGAATGGCCTCCTCCTGCACCTATTGTCTATAGTAACGGTCAGATGGTTCAGATTAGCTTCTTGGAATAATTCCGATACTTCCCTATTCAAGGGTTAAGGGCAGAAGGCAGGAAAATGGGGTTGAGAAGGAAAGATAGATCAGCCACGATTGAATGGCACAGTAGACCTGATGGGCCGAATGGTCTAATTCTGCTCCTAGAACTCATGAACAGGGAAGAAAAGACACAAAGTGCTGGAGTAACTCAGTGGGTCAAGGAAGCGTCGGAATGAATAAATGCCAAAAGAAAACGTTGCAACTTTTCCCTGAATTTGGCGACTCTTTGCGTTCTTGTAAAGCAAAGTAAAGAATCTCACGGTGACATGCCACGTGGGATGATAAAGTATCACTCATTCATTCAGATGCATCCCTTTCTTTCTTTGCATAACACTTTGATTATAGTTGGAACAGGTTATTGTCATGTGTACCGAGGTACAGTGAAAAGCTTTTGTTGCATGCTTTCCAGTCAGCGAAAAGACAGTATATTATTACAATCGAGTCATTTACAGTGTACAGAAACGTAGAAGTATAGAAAATAGGTGCCCTTCGAGCAAGCACCACCAGTTAATATGATTATGGCTGATCAGCCAAAATCAGTACCCCGTTCCTGCTTTTTCCCTTGATTCCGTTGGCCGTAAGAACTAAATCTAACTCTTTCTTGAAAACATCCAGTGAATTGGCCTCCACTGCCTTCTGTGGCAGAGAATTCCACAGATTCACAACTCTCTGGGTGAAGAAGTTTTCCTCATCTCAGTCCTAAATGGCCGACCCCTTATTCTTAAACTGCGACTCCTGATTCTTAAACTGCGACCCCTGATTCTGGACTCCCCCAACATGGGGAACATTTTTCCTGCATCTAGCCTGCCCATTCCCTTCAGGATAGATACATGATTGCCAGATTCTGCTGGATGGGGTCCTGATCCAAAACATCACCTCTCCTTTCCCGCCACAGATGCTGCCTGACCTGCTGAGCTACTCCAGCACTTTGTGATTTGCTCAGGATTGCAGCGTCTACCGTTGCATGCGTCTCCTGTTACTGGCAATAGCGTTGGTGTGATTGGTCTGCTGTTCTTTCCTAGGGCTTGCTATCGATGGGAAAGATTCCAAGTCGGATAAGCTGGGTGATGGAGACGAGAACCAGGATGAGGATGAGGATGATGAGGAGGAGGAGGGTGGAGCAGAGACCGAGGAACAGTCTGGCAATGAAAGTGAAATGAACGAACACGAAGAAGAGGTAGGATCGCTGTGCGTCCAATCCCTGTCCAAAATGAATGGTTGCTTCCACTGATTCATGCTTTAGTTTAGTTTAGACTCTTGTCACGTGTGCCCGGGTACAGTGAAAAGCTATTTGTTGTGTGCTAGCCAGTCAGCGGAAAACTACACGATGCTTCCCAGCTTATGATGCTTCGACTTGCGATATTTCGACGTTGCGATATTTCAGCCACCCACCACGTGATCGCGTGTATTCAATGCATTTTGACGGACGATATTTTTTATTTTCGATGGGTTTCTCGGAACGTGACCGCATCATAAGTTGAGGAGCACCTGTACATGATTATTATCAAGCTGCCCACAGTGTACAGATACAGGATAAAGGGAGTAACGTTTAGTGCATGGTAAAGGGCCTGTCCCACTTTAGGCGACTGCCAGCGACTGTCAATGTCGTAGCAGATCGCCAAATTTTTCTTTTACCCGACGGCAATGCCGAGTCTGGTTGAGATTACAGCGTCTTCGGAAACATCGCGACATTCCCACACTGTCGATGCTTCTCCGGCGACCTAATTTTCGCTGAAATCACTGACAAGTCGGTTAGTACTTGAGAGTTTTGATGCCATGTCATCGACTTATTCTAAAACTTTGTTATCAGTCTCTTTGGTAGTTAATTCATTATGTAACCTAGTTACTCAGTTTGGTAGTCTGGAGTCTGAAGAAGGGTCTCAACCCAGAACGTCATCTATTCCTTTTCTCCAGAGATGCTGCCTGACCCGCTAAGTTACTGCAGCATTTTGTGTCTATAGAAACATAGAAAATAGGTGCAGGAGTAGGCCATTCGGCCCTTCGAGCCTGCACCGCCATTCAATATGATCATGGCTGATCATTCAACTCAGTATCCCGTACCTGCCTTCTCTCCATACCCCCTGGTATTTAAACCAGCATCTGCAGTTCTTTCCTACACAGTAGTTAAATCATTGAGTCACATTATTTCAAAATAGCATCACTGCTTACAGCAGCTAATTGAGATGAATTATTGCTTTACTAACAGTTTTTATAAGGAAACATGGAAACATAGAAAACAAGTGCAGGAGGAGGCCATTCGGCCCTTCGAGCCAGCACCGCCATTCAATGTGATCATGGCTGATCATCCAAAATCAGTACCCCGTTCCTGCCTTCTCCCCACATCCCTTGAAAAAAATCCCTTTTTCTCTTTTAGGATGCATCTGAGAATGAGGTAGAAGATGAAGAGGAGGAGGAAAACACAGACTACCTGACGGACTCCAATAAAGAAAATGAGACTGATGAGGATAACAACGTGAGTGTGAGCGGGTGGACAGTCTGGAATACTTGCCCCTTCTTCACAGTGAGGTTGCACCACGATCACAGATGTATTTCCTAAAAAGAATCAAAGACACTGTGCCTTTACTCTATCTAATCCTCTCATGATCTTATACATTGAGACATCGTGGAAGTTGATAAAATCACAGCAGCTGATTCTATAGGATTACAGAAGCCCATCCGTTTGCCTGATATTCCACTCAAATTATGTATATTTCTTTTATAGCAACATTTAAAAGACATTTGTACATTTGCATGGATGGGAGAGGTGTAGAGGGGTATGAGCCAAACGTGGGCAAGTGGGACTAGTAGAGATGGGGCATGTTGGTTGACGTGGGCATGTTGGGCCGAAGGGCCTGTTTCCCTGCTGTCTGACTCCATGACTCTTTCTTAGTCATTAGTCTTTCTTCAGTCTAATTTAGCTGTGAGAAATGGCAGATGAGGTTTAACTATCGATTTTTAAATACAGAATGTTTTGCGAATGTTAAATCGTGGATTAAAATCGTCGAAAGTAACAACACGATGTCACTTACCCCTTCACTCTATGCTCTCAACTCTATCCCTTTTTATTGAAAAGTATGGATTTATGGTAATTTCTTCACTTGGTTTCCAACATGTTTTCACAGAGAGTAGGATTATTAAAAACGTATGTATTTGTTGTTGGGTGACAAAGTACTCCTTGTTATTTGTGTGATCCAGGAGGTAATGATCAAAGGCGGAGGACTGAAGCACCTTCCTTGTGCAGAAGATGAAGAATTCATCCAGGCATTGGATAAAATGATGCTGGAGAATCTGCAGGTACCCCAAGATATTATTATGTTTAGCGATACAGCATGGAAACGGGCTCTTCGGCCCACCGAGTCCACGCCGACCATCGATCACCCGTTCACGCAAGTCAGGAACATAGAAAGTAGGTGCAGGAGGAGGCCATTCGGCCATTCGAGCCAGCACCGCCATTCATTGTGATCGTGGCTGATCGTCCCCAATCAATACCTCGTGCCTGCCTTCTCCCCATATCCTTTGATTCCACTAGCCCCTAGAGCTCTATCTAACTCTCTCTTAAATCCATCCAGTGACTTGGCCTCCACTGCCCTCTGTGGCAGAGAATTCCACAAATTCACAACTCTCTGGGTGAAAAAGTTTTTTCTCACCTCAGTTTTAAATGGCCTCCCCTTTATTCTAAGACTGTGGCCCCTGGTTCTGGACTCACCCAACATTGGGAACATTTTTCCTGCATCTAGCTTGTCCAGTCCTTTTATAATTTGATACGTTTTCATAAGTTCTATCTTATCCCACTTTCTCATCCACTCCCTACCCGCCTGGGGCAATTTTACAGAAGGCCAATGAACCTGCAGACCCACACGTCTTTGGGATGTGGAAGGAAAAGTGTAATTTTGAAGGGCTGATCATTTAAGGAGATCCATCGCTCGCTCCTCGGACCTTAATAATTTGATGAATGCAAGGGTCAGGGAATCAAGAACCAGAGAACGTAGGTGACAGGGGAAAGATTTAATAGGAACCTGAGGGGCAGCTTTTTCACACAGAGGGTGGTGGGTGTATGGAACGAGCTGTCAGAGGAGACGTTGAGGTCCAGTAACAATCCCAAGGCATTTGCACAGGCACATGGAAGATTCAGGAAATAGGTTAAATGTGGGCAAATAGGACCAGGCATTTTGTTCGACGTGGGTAAGTTAGACCGAAAGTCAAAAGGAATAGGAGTAAAATCAGGCTATTCGGCCCATCAAGTCTACCCCGCCATTCAATCGTGGCTGATCTATCTCTCTCCCTCCTCACCCCATTCTCCTGCCTTCACCCCATAACCTCTGACACCTGTACTGATCAATAATCTATCTCTGCCCTAAAAATATCCACTGACTTGGCCTCCACAACCTTCTGTGGCAAAGAATCCCACAGACTCGCCACCGAAGGGCCTGTTTCTGTGCGGCACAACTCGTTATCTATGACTTGAGCAATTGTTTTTAAAGAAATTCAAATTAAATTTAACAGGCAAGGGGTGTTGTCTAAAATCACCACAGCCTGCCAGCTTGTGGGGTAATTATGTCAAGAGTGCAGTGTACAGTAATTGGCAGGTTAAAGCCACATTTGCCTTGCCAAGTGAGTAAGTCTGTGTTTTATGTAGCCGGTGTTTTGTTTATGTTACAACCTCCAGGTCCAATTCTGCTATTTTTAGCAACGTTCCAAAACGTGAGCGGGATTCTGAATGGACGCTCTGATAACTTGATCTTTAACATTTTTTATGTTTTCCCGCATCGTTGTAAAATTGTAAGAGAACCTGAAATTAGAAATACTTTCTTTTTTTTTCTCTATGTTTAACTCCAGACCTTGGAAGGAAATAAATGTCACTTTTGGTTTAGATCAGTTTAAAGATTCCGTTTAGTTTACAGCGCAAAATAACAGGCCCTTCGGCCCACCCAGTCCACGCCGATCATTGATCCCCGTTCATTATCATCATCCATAAACGAGGGACAATTTACAATTTTTACCAAAGCCAATTAAAGTACAAACCCGTAGATCTTATCGAAACGTATAAGATTATTAAGGGGTTGGACACGTTAGAGGCAGGAAACATGTTCCCAATGTTGGGGGAGTCCAGAACAAGGGGCCACAGTTTAAGAATAAGGGGTAGGCCATTTAAAATGGAGACGAGGAAAACCTTTTTCAGTCAGAGAGTTGTGAATCTGTGGAATTCTCTGCCTCAGAAGGCAATGGAGGCCAATTCTCTGAATGCATTCAAGAGAGAGCTAGATAGAGCTCTTAAGGATAGCGGAGTCAGGGGGTATGGGGAGAAGGCAGGAACGGGGTACTGATTGAGAATGATCAGCCATGATCACATTGAATGGCGGTGCTCGCTCGAAAGGGCCGAATGGCCTCCTCCTGCACCTATTGTCTATTGTCTTTGGAGTGTGGGAGGAAACCCGGGCACCCGGAAAAACCCCACAGAGAGCACGTCAGGGTGGAACCCGGGTCTGTGGCGCTGTGAGGCAGCAGCTCTACACTCCAAAGACGCGCAGGTTTGCAAGTTAATTGGCTTCAGTGAAAATTGTAAATTGTGTAGGATCAAGCTAGTGTGCGGGGTGATCACTGGTCGTTGTGGACTCTGTGGGCCGCAGGGCCTGTTTGCACGCTGTGTCTCTAAAGTCAATGACCTTATTAAGGATCGCATCAGTGGACTCTTACCTATGACTAAGAATTATGACTCTGGCTTGAACCATATCTATACTGCGAGTGGAATGTCTAGTCTCATTTGAATGAGCCGACTTTATCTGCAAGTAGTCACAGATTAGATGTTGAAGTGCCAATATAACATACACAATTAATGCTGATATGCCTGGTGGGTATATGGAGCAAGCTGCCAGAGGAGCTATTTGAAGCAGGTACTATAATAAGTTAGGAAAGGGTATAACAGGTATAACAGAGCTTTATTTGTTGTTCGGTACCGAAGTACCGAACGAAACTACATAGCAGTCATAGAAAAAAAAAAGAACACAAGACACATAACCCCAACACAAACATCCATCATAGTGACTCCAAACACCCCCTCACTGTGATGGAGGCAACAAAACTTCCACTCTCTTCCCCACGCCCACGGACAGACAGCTCGTCCCCGACCGACCCGCACAGTCCCCGCACCGGGCGCTGAAACGTCTCGCGGCCGAACCGGGCGATGAAAGGCCCGCGACCAAGCCTTGCGCAGCTAAGTCCCGTGGTCGAGCCGCACCGGGCGATGTCAAGTCCGCAGCCGAGCCGCACCAGCGATGAAAAGCCCCGCAGCCGAGCTGCACCACGATGAAAAGCCCCGCAGCCGAGCTGCACCGGGCGATGTTAAGCCCCGCAGCCGAGCTGCACCGGGCGATGTTAAGCCCCGCAGCCGAGCTGCACCGGGCACTGTTAAGTCCAGCGACCAAGCCGCACCGGGATGTAAAGTCCAGCGGCCAAGCCGCACCGGGATGTAAAGTCCAGCGGCCAAGCCGCACCGGGATGTAAAGTCCAGCGGCCAAGCCGCACCGGGTGATGTAAAGTCCAGCGGCCGAGCCGCACCGGGCGATGTTAGGCCCCGCAGCCGAGCCGCACCCCGCGCCGTGAGGAAGAGAAAAGTTCCCCCCCCACACACCCACCCACCCACACCACCACCCCCTCCCACACCACCACCCCCTCCCACACCACCACCCCCTCCCACACATACACAACCAAAAAAAATATATAAAAACCATTCCAACACCGACACACAACAAAAAAAGGGAAAAAAAAAAAGACGGACAGACTGCTAGTCAGCCGCTGCCGTTAGGCGCCGCCACAGCGAGATCTGGGTGTCCTAGTGCATCAGTCACTGAAAGGAAGCATGCAGGTACAGCAGGCAGTGAAGAAAGCCAATGGAATGTTGGCCTTCATAACAAGAGGAGTTGAGTATAGGAGCAAAGAGGTCCTTCTGCAGTTGTACAGGGCCCTAGTGAGACCGCACCTGGAGTACTGTGTGCAGTTTTAGTCTCCAAATTTGAGGAAGGATATTCTTGCTATTGAGGGCGTGCAGCGTAGGTTTACTAGGTTAATTCCCGAAATGGCGGGACTATCATATCATATATATACAGCCGGAAACAGGCCTTTTCGGCCCTCCAAGTCCGTGCCGCCCAGCGATCCCCGTACATTAACACTATCCTACACCCACTAGGGACAATTTTTACATTTACCCAGCCAATTAACCTACATACCTGTCATATGTTGAAAGACTGGAGCGACTAGGCTTGTATACACTGGAATTTAGAAGGATGAGAGGGGATCTTATCGAAACGTATAAGATTATTAAGGGGTTGGACACTTTAGAGGCAGAAAACATGTTCCCAATGTTGGGGGAGTCCAGAACAAGGGGCCACAGTTTGAGAATAAGGGGTAGGCCATTTAGAGAGGAGATGAGGAAAAACTTTTTCAGTCAGAGAGTTGTGAATCTGTGGAATTCTCTGCCTCAGAAGGCAGTGGAGGCCAATTCTCTGAATGCATTCAAGAGGGAGCTAGATAGAGCTCTTAAGGATAGCGGAGTCAGGGGGTATGGGGAGAAGGCAGGAACGGGGTACTGATTGAGAATGATCAGCCATGATCACATTGAATTGCGGTGCTGGCTCGAAGGGCCGAATGGCCTACTCCTGCACCTTTTGTCTAATATCTAAAAGACATTTGGACTGGTACGTGGCTAGTGAGCGTTTAGAGGGGCAAACGTGGGCGTGGGCGTGGGACTAGTGTAGATGGGGCATGTTGATCGTCATGGACAAGAGAAGAGACAAAGTGCTGGAGTAGCATAATTTCACAGGAGAACATAGTTTGGACGAGGGAATTGAATGCAACATCTCTAAGTTTGCGGATGACACGAAGCTGGGTGGCAGTGTTAGCTGTGAGGAGGATGCTAGGAGGCTGCAGAGTGACTTGGATAGATTAGGCGAGTGGGCAAATGCATGGCAGATGCAATATAATGTGGATAAATGTATCCACTTTGGCGGCACGAACAGGAAAGCAGAGTATTACCTGAATGGTGACCGATTGGGAGAAGGGGAGATGCAACGTGACCTGGGTGTCATGGTGCACCAGTCATTGAAAGCAAGCATGCAGGTGCAGCAGGCAGTGAAGAAAGCGAATGGTATGTTGGCATTCATAGCAAGAGGATTTGAGTTTAGGAGCAGGGAGGTTCTGCTGCAGTTGTACAGGGCCTTGGTGAGACCGCACCTGGAGTATTGTGTGCAGTTTTGGTCTCCTAACCTGAGGAAAGACGTTCTTGCCTTAGAGGGAGTACAGAGAAGGTTCACCAGATTGATCCCTGGGATGGCGGGACTTACATATGAGGAAAGACTGGATAGACTGGGCTTGTACTCGCTGGAATTTAGAAGACTGAGGGGGGATCTTATAGAAACATATAAAATTCTTAAGGGGTTGTAGAGGCTAGATGCGGGAAGATTGTTCCCGATGTTGGGGGAGTCCAGAACCAGGGGTCACAGCTTAAGGATAAGGGGGAAGTCTTTTAGGACCGAGATGAGAAAACATTTCTTCACACAGAGAGTGGTGAGTCTGTGGAATTCTCTGCCACAGAAGGTAGTTGAGGCCAGTTCATTGGCTATATTTAAGAGGGAGTTAGATGTGGCCCTTTTTGCTAAAGGGATCAGGGGGTATGGAGAGAAGGCAGGTACAGGCTACTGAGCTGAATGATCAGCCATGATCATATTGAATGGCGGTGCAGGCTCGAAGGGCCGAATGGCCTACTCCTGCACCTATTTTCTATGTTTCTATGTGATGTTTCCAAGCAGGACCCCTTCTTCTGAAGAAGCGTCCCTGTGTTGAAACGTCACCTATCCATGTTCTCCAGAGATGCTGCCTGACCTGCTGAGTTACTCCAGCACTCTGTGAAACGTCACCTATCCATGTTCTCCAGAGATGCTGCCTGACCTGCTGAGTTACTCCAGCACTCTGTGAAACGTCACCTATCCATGTTCTCCAGAGATGCTGCCTGACCCGCTGAATTACTCCAGCACTTAGTGTCTTATTTTGTAAGCCAACAGTTCATTGTTTTGGCAGGGGCAAGTTGGGCTGAAGGGCCTGTTTTCGTGCTGTGTGACTCTGATAGCTTTATCCCACTGCTATCTGTTACCTTGGCAAAAAAAAAAGAAGCTGCAAATTGAAGGTGAAGTTTAAGAACAAATTGCACTGAAATGATTTTTCCATTTTCATACAGCAGCGAACTGGCGAGTCGGTGAAGGTGCACCAGTTGGACGTGGCTATTCCACTCCAGCTGAAAAGCCAGCTGAAGAAGGGACCCCCGCCACAGGGAGGCGGTGAAGGGGACTCTGAAAATTCGGAAACTATGCAGTTTGTCATGCTCACCAGGAGAGGCAACAAACAACAGGTACTGTCCTCATCTATAACGCTCCTCCTGTAGCACGGTTGGGCGTGGTATTACCTTGCACACTGAACTGAACCAGTTTTGGTGTATGGGGAAAACTGCAGGTGCTGGTCTAAACCGAAGGTAGACACAAAATGCTGGAGTAACTCAGCGGGTCAGGCAGCATCTCGGGAGAGAAGGAATGGGTGACATTTTGGGTCGAGACCTTCGGGTCACCCATTCCTTCTCTCCCGAGATGCTGCCTGTCCCGCTGAGTTACAGCAGCATTTTGTGTTTACCTTCAGTTTTGGTGTTTCACTGTCCTATTTAATCCCAAGGTCCACAATGACCTTATTTTAGTTTCCGGCATCTGAGTTCTTCACTTCCCCTACAATGGGGTTAAGGACGTCTTGACGTCACTTCACCTGTCCTTCACCTGTCCTTTACCTGTCCAACCTGAAGTATCCTGTAGGAAAAAAACTGCAGATGCTGGTTTAGATCGAAGGTAGACACAAAATGCTAGAGTAACTCAGCGGGTCAGGCATCATCTCGGGAGAGAAGGAATGGGTAACGTTTCAGGTCTGAAGAAGGGTCTCGACCCGAAACGCCACCCATTCCTTCTCTCCCAAGATGCTGCCTGACCCGCTGAGTTACTCCAGCATTTTGTGTCTACCTGTTAGTACAGTGTCAAAGTTTAAATTAATTTTATAGATTAGTCTTTGCTACATTATTCACAATATTCTATCTCTATATTGATTGAATGACCCAGCTTGACAAACAGGCCCTTCGGCCCACCTAGTCCATGCCGACCATCCATCACTTGTTCAGACTAGTTCTATGTTATCCCACTTTCTCATCCACTCACTACACACCAAGGGCAATTTACAGAGGGCCAATTAACCTACAAACCTGCAAGTCTTTGGAGTGTGGGAGGAAACCGGAGCACCCGGAGAAAACCCACGTGGTTGTGGGGAGAACGTACAAACTGAACAGACAGCGCCCGAAGTCAGGATTGAACCTGGGTCTCTGGCGCTGTGAGGCAGCAACTCTACTGCTGCGCCACCATGCCGCTGATTCAATACATCATTTTAAAGACTTCAAAATAAATTGTGGTGAAGTTCTAGTTCCTGACCTTAATTGTTTAAAACTGTTTAAATGTAAAAGAAAGCATTTGACTGGCCTGATCAAAGGCTGACTAGTTACAGGATGGTGATGCATATAGTAGTGATGCAGTGTTTACTGGTTAAAAATGAGCATGTATCTACAATGCACAAGATGTCCACTCTCGTAGTAGCAGGTCTGATTTACGGGGACTCCATTTTATGATTAGCTGCAGAATGGGCTGAGGAATGGCTAATGGATTTAACGTCGATAAGTGCAAGGTAATGCATTTTGTGATGTCAAAGCATGGCTGAGCCTTTACAATGAATGACAAGGCCCTGAGGGGTTTTGTAGAGCAGAGGGATCTATGAGTGCAGGTACATCATTCCCTGAAAGTGGTGTCACAGGTACATACGATGGTCAATTATGCTTTCGGGACATTGACCTTTACCAATCAGGGTATTGAGTATACAATGGGACCCCACCACTGGCCATATCTTTCCATCCCCTCCCCTCTCTGCGTTCCGCAGAGACCGTTCCCTCCGTAACTCCCTGGTCCCTTCCTACCCAAACCACCCCAACCCCGGGCACTTTCCCTTGCAACCGCACGAGATGCAACACCTGTCCCTTTACCTCCCCCCTCAACTCCATCAAAGGACCCAAACAGTCTTTCCAGGTGAGACAGAGGTTCACCTGCACCTCCTCCAACCTCATCTATTGCATCCGCTGCTCTAGATGTCAACTTATTTATATCGGCGAAACCAAGCACAGGCTCGGCGATCGCTTCGCTGAACACCTGCGCTCGGTCCGCATTAACAAAACTGATCTCCCGGTGGCCCAGCACTTTAACTCCCCCTCCCATTCCCAGTCTGACCTCTCTGTCATGGGCCTCCTCCAGTGCCATAGTGAGGCCCGCCGGAAATTGGAGGAGCAGCACCTCATATTTCGCCTGGGCAGTTTGCAGCCCGGTGGTATGAACGTCGACTTCTCCAACTTCAGATAGCTCCTCTGTCCCTCCCTTCCCCTCCTCCTTCCCAAATCTCCCTCTATCTTCCTGTCTCCACCTATATCCTTCCTTTGTCCCACCCCCGACATCAGTCTGAAGAAGGGTCTCGACCCGAAACGTCACCCATTCCTTCTCTCCCGAGATGCTGCCTGACCTGCTGAGTTACTCCAGCTTTTTGTGAATAAATCAATATTGAGTATAGAAGTTGGAATGTTATGTCACAGTTGTACAAGATGTTGGTGAGTCCCATTTGGAGTATTGTGTTCAGTTTGGGTCAACTTGCTATAAGAAGGATGTTAAGCTGGAAAGGGTGCAGAGAAGATTTACGAAGATGTTGCCAGTACTCAAGAGCCTTAGCTGCAGGGAGAGGCTGAGCAGGCTAGCTAGGACTTTATTCTTTGGAGCGCAGGAGGATGACGGGTGTATAAAAACATGAGGGGAATATAGATAAGGTGAATGTATCACAAAATGCTGGAGTAACTCAGCACGTCAGGCAGCTTCTCTGGAGCGAAGGAATGGGTGACCTTCTTCAGACTGATGTCAGGGGGGCGGGACAAAGGAAGGATATAGGGGGAGACAGGAAGATAGAGGGAGATCTGGGAGGGGGGAGGGAGGGGAAGGGATGAGAGGGACAGAGAAACTATCTAAAGTTAGAGAAGTCAATGTTCATACCTTTGGGCTGCAAGCCGCCCAAGTGAAATATGAGGTACTGTTCCTCCAATTTGCAGTGGGCCTCATTCTGAATGTATAGTGTTTTACCCAGAGTAGGGGAATCAGGAAACAGGACATAGGTTTAAGATGAGAGAGGAAAGATTAAATAGGAACCAGCGGGGCAACTGTTTCACACAAAGAGTGGTGGGTGTATGGAACGAGCTGCCAGAGGAGGTAGTTGAGGAAGGTACTGTAGCAGCATTTCTAGGATTAGAGGCCAGGCATGGACAGATGGCACTAATAGAGATGGGGCATCTTGGTGGCCATGGGCGAGTTGGGCTGAAGGCCCCGTTTGTTTCCCTGCTGCATGACTCTTAACTGAAGGTAGGTAAGTAGATGGATCTCCAAAAGATGCTTCCAACCTTTTGCACATCCATTCTGAACATTTACCAAACTAGTTGTGGGTGGTTGTGGGACAGTTTTTTTTGTTTTCAAGCTTATTAACGCTGAATTTTAACAAAATGATTCAATTAGGCTTCTGAGTCTGAGCAATGAAGCTGCACTTTGTTCTGTAGGTGTTTCTGCTGTTTTCTAAAAGGGTGCGTTCTCCTGGCACCTAGGAGTAAATTCCTTTTTAAATACAGATTTTTCTGGTTTGACAGATTCCAAAGTTTTGAGGCCACTGACTACTTATAAATGATGTTTTAACGAGACAAAAAAACAAGGGTTCTTTTGTCAGCCATGGAGAAAGCTCTATAGAAGGCACTTCTGCTCATAGTTGACTACAGGAAGGTTAGGGCTGGGCAAAAGCTGTTTCTCCGGTTTCACTGTGGAAACTTAAATAGAAAATAGCACTTGACAGTGCAATGTGCGGACTGTTTGTCTTGTACAGTTTTCAAGCTATCATCTCGGTGTTAAACCATTTTGAGACCTTTGGCTCTCTAAAGCAAATTTTCCAAGGCACATTATCAAAGTCGATGCCTGGCCATTTATAGGGGGGTTGAGTTCAGTGTAGTTTACTGTCACGGGTACCGAGGTACAGTGAAAAGCTTTTGTCGCGTGCTAGCCAGTCAGCGGAAAGACAACACACGATCACAATTGAGCCCTTTACACTGTACAGATACATGATAAGGGACTAACATTTAGTGCAAGGTAAAGCCAGTAATGTCCGATCTAAGATAGTCCGAGGGTCGCCAAAGAGGTATTAGGGTAGGTGAACAAAACTTGAAAAAAATTGAAAAGAGAAGTTTCAAACTCAAAGAAAGATGGAAAATTTTAGGGGTGGAGGGAGGGGAATGGAGAAATCATGAACTGATGGTCGGACAGATGAGGGACTTTAGCTGGTAAAGGTTTTATTAATGATTAGGGGGCAGCATTAGTGGCGCAGTGGGTAGGCCAGCTGCCTCACAGCGCCAGAGACACAGTTTCCATCCTGAGCTCGGTGCCACCCTGTGTGTGGACGTTTCAGCGCCCGGTGCGACTCGGCCGCGGGGACTCCCATCCCCTTGCGGGGACTGTGCGGGTCGGTCGGGGACGAGCTGTCTGTCCGTGGGCATGGGGAAGAGAGTGGAAGTTTTGTTGCCTCCATCACAGTGAGGGGGTGTTTGGAGTCACTGTGATGGACGTTTGTGTTGGGGTCATGTGTCTTGTGTTCTTTTTTTTGTGTGACTGCTATGTAGTTTCGTTCGGTACCTTGGTACCGAATGACAAATAAAGCTCTGTTGAACTGTTGTTGAATTTGCACGTTCTCCCTGTGACCACATGGGTTTCCTCCGGGTGCTCCGGTTTCCTCCCACATCACAAAGACGTGCGTGTTTGTAGGTTGATTAGCCCTCTGTATATTGCCCCTTGTGTGAACGGGTGATCGATGGTCGGTGTGGACTGGGTGGGCCAAAGGGCCTGCTCCCTGCTGCACCTCTAAAGGCTGCGAAATCTATATTGGGAGATGAGTGACGGGCCGGATTAGGCAAGGCACCTTTTCCAGCTGAACCAGGCAATGTGGGGAAGCTGGTGCTGTATCTTCAATTGATATTGCCGGGAAGTAGCATGCATGACAAGGCCCCAGGCTAGATCGGGGAAGGCAAAAAAATATATAATGGTGAGGCAAAGCAGGGAAGGCAGTAGCAATGATTTTCTGTGTAAGAAGGAACTGTAGATACTAGTTTAACCTGAAGATAGACACAAAATGCTGGAGTAACTCTGCGGGTCAGGCAGAACTAGAGAAGCGGTAGAGTTGCTGCCTCACAGCGAATGCAGCGCCAGAGATTCAGGTTCGATCCTGACTACGAGTGCCATCTGTACGGAGTTTGTACATTCTCCCCGTGACCTGCGTGGGTTTTCTCCGATATCTTCGGTTTCCTCCCACACTCCAAATACATACAGGTATATAGGTTAATTGGCTGGGCAAATGTAAAAATTGTCCCTAGTGGGTGTAGGATAGTGTTAGTGTGCGGGGATCGCTGGGCGGCGCGGACCCGGTGGGCCGAAGGGCCTGTTTCTGCGCTGTATCTCTAAATCTAAAAAAGAAACTAAAACACAGCTACCGATGGCCTGTTTCCTTTATCATCGTTCCTTTTTTGCATATCTATCATTCATGTGTTCTATATCTCTCTACATCATCGTCTATGTCTCTCGTTTCCCTTTCCCCTGACTCTCAGTCTGACGAAAGGTCTCGACCCGAAACACCACCTATTCATTTTATCCAGCGCTGATTTCCTGGCAGCATTGTTGAGGTATGACTCAAACCAATCGAAAATAGAATAAAAATTCCTGTTTTGAGACGCTGTGATTACAGAGTCCCAATTCTGACACGCCCTTCTTGCATTGTGTTATGGCAGCGTATCTCCACTCATCGAAGGCTTGGTTCTACTTTAACATACCTGCTGCAGCTTTATTCCTCTTGCCAATCTGCCAATAGTGGACCTACAAGATAAGCGTTTTTTCACACATTAAAGGAATTTATATAACTGTACCTTGCCTCGAGTGACAAGCAGTCGTATCTTTACAAAGTCATGAGGGTGATTGTGGATCTCGGATCATGTTTGCCATTCAATAAAGTGGCTGTTCTCTAGCCAGCCAGAGAGGAAATTGCTGGATAATTTCCTGCTTTTACTTGCACCATTTATACTCCTCTTCATAGCAATTTAGTTTAATTTAGAGATGCAGTGTGGAAACAGGCCCACCGAGTCCGCACCGATCAGCGATCCCCGCACACTAACACTATCCTACACACACTGGAGACAATTTTACATTTTACATTTATACCAAGCCAATTAATCTACAAACCTGCACGTCTTTGGAGTGTGGGAGGAAACCGAAGATCTCGGAGAAAACCCACGCAGATCACGGGGAGAACGTACAAACTCCGCACAGACAGCACCCGTAATCAGGATTGAACCCGGGTCTCCGGCGCTGTGACTACCGCTGAGCCACCGCGCTGCCCCTCTTTCTCAATTTTCTCAAGAAATTGACCATTTTGTTTGCTGGGAGGGAGCATTTTTTTTCTTTCATCTTTTCTTTAAATGCACTGTGTTCCAAGCACTTTGACTTTTGATTAATCTGATTAGATTCATCTGAAGTACATTTATGGCTGGATGCATGTTTCTGCTGAATTGTCTGGTGCTTTGCCAAGCTGTTTCACTTCATAAAGCATCAGTGATTATGAAGCTAACGAGATGTGATCACTCATGGCAACTTGTCTGTACAGAATGCAAGATATTCAACCTCTGACATGCCTCAGGGTTACGGAGATTTCTAACAATGCTCCCATATTTTAACCTTCTGCGTTTAAATACACTAATGTCCCTCTACTCTAGTTTGTCAGAAAAAACTGCAGATGCCGGTTTAAATCCAAGGTAGACACAAGATGCTGGAATAACTCAGCGGGTCAGGCAGCATCTCGGGAGAGAAGGAATGGGTGACGTTTCAGGTTGAGACCCTTCTTCAGACAACCATCACCCATTCCTTCTCTCCAGAGATGCTGCCTGTCCGGCTGAGTTACTCCAGCTTTTTGTGTCTGTCTTCGGTTTAAACCAACGTCTGCAGTTCCTTCTTACACATTTCATCTGAAGAACATGGATAGGTGACGTTTCACAGAGAGCTGGAGTAACTCAGTGGTTCAGGCAGCATCTCTGGAGAACATGGATAGGTGACGTTTCACAGAGTGCTGGAGTAACTCAGCAGGTCAGGCAGCATCTCTGGAGAACATGGATAGGTGACGTTTCACAGAGTGCTGGATTAACTCAGCAGGTCAGGCAGCATCTGTGGAGAACATGGATAGGTGACGTTTTGGGTTGGGTCCCTTCTTCATGCAGATCTTTCCTTAAGATCTTTCCTTAAGCTGTGTACCCTTGTTGGAGTGATTCTCTGATTCTTTTCCACAATGTACATGCTTTTGAAGGAAGTATTGGCGTTTTCATAGCAACTTATTTTGGCTCAAACAGGCAATGTGTTACCATTTAAAATACCATTGGTTATGTCAGTAAATGTGGCAATCAATTTGAGCAAGGAACGGTTCAACATGAATGAATGATCAAAAAAATCAATGTTTATTGTTAGTTGTAGGACAAATGCTAGCCATGGAAAAATACTCACTGCCTCGCTTCAAATAGTGTCACGGATCATTTATACTACCAGTGGGCCTGCGAATCTTGGTTTAAGATCTCATCGACAAGATAGTATCTTTGTGCAGTTTTTCCTTAGTACTTTGAAATGTTCTCCTAAATATTCTAAACGTCGGGGGATCGTTTCAGGAGTCAAGACAAGAGTTGGAGTAGATTCCAGGACATCAGATAATGACTGTGTGTTTGAGAGAGAGAGAGAGTGTGTATGATGGAAAGAGTGAATATGTATGAGAGGGGGGGGAAGAGTGAGTGTGCGTGACAGAGAGAGGGAAAGAGTGAGAGAGAGAGAGAGAGAGAGAGAGAGAGAGAGAGAGAGAGAGAGAGAGAGAGAGAGAGAGAGAGAGAGAGAGAGAGAGAGAGAGAGAGAGAGAGAGAGAGAGAGAGAGAGAGAGAGAGAGAGAGAGAGAGAGAGAGAGAGAGAGAGAGAGAGAGAGAGAGAGAGAGAGAGAGAGAGAGAGAGAGAGAGAGGAAAAAAGAGAGAGGAAAAAAGAGAGAGGAAAAAAGAGAGAGGAAAAAAGAGAGAGGAAAAAAGAGAGAGGAAAAAAGAGAGAGGAAAAAAGAGAGAGGAAAAAAGAGAGAGGAAAAAAGAGAGGAAAAAAAGGAAAAAAAGAAAAAAAAAACAGAGCAGAGCAGAGCAGAGCAGACTTGATGGTCCAAATGGCCTAATTCTGCTCCTGTGTCTTATATGAGGGAGGGAGTGTGTGTGTGTGGGCAGGAAACAGAGTGGCTGTGTGTAAAACAGTGTGTGTGTGTAATAGAGTGGCAAAGTGTGTGTGTGTGTGTAACAGAGTGGCAGTGTGTCTGGGTGTGATTAAACCAAATTGACCCTTGGAAATTGCCCCTTTGCTGGAACAGTGTGTAAAGGAATAACCAGAAATAGCCTTATCTCAGGCCATAGGTAGACACAAAATGCTGGAGCAACTCAGCAGGACAGGCAGCCTCACAGGAGAGAAGGAATGGGTGACGTTCCGGGTCGAGACCATTCTTCAGACTGATGTCAGGGGAGTGGGTGGGCCAGAGATAGAATGTAGTCGGAGACAGTAAGACTGGTGGGAGAACTGGGGAGGGGATGGAGAGAGAGGGAAAGCAAGGGCGATTTGAAGTTAGAGAAGTCAGTGTTCATACCGCTGTGTTGTAAGCCAAGCAAAATATGAGGTGCTGTTCCTCCAATTTGCGCTGGGCCTCACTCACTCTGACAATGGAGGAGGCCCAGGACAGAAAGGTCAGATTGGGAATGGGAGGGGCGGTTAAAATGCTGAGCAACCGGGAGATCAGGTCGGTTAAGGCGAACTGAGCGGATGTGTTCAGCGAAACCTTATCTCAGGCCACCCGTGTCTGATAATTATTTTAGAAAAGAAAGAGCAGAAATCTACAGAGGTGGCACAGAAAACACAAAATCCAAGTTGCAGGATATTAATTTGCCCTGTCTCTATTAAAACCTACCAAAAGCAAGGAAGACGATCAGAAAACAGGTCTCTTTGTAGATTGGATATGTCAAACGTTAATAACTAACCTGTTAATTCTTAATCTCACCAGTCGTACACTATGCAGTTATCTGAGGAATGTGGTGAAAGTCACCTTGGTGAACCAGGGTGGAGAGAGGGACTGATTGCTTTTGCTTTATTGCAAATCCAAAATTCCTTCATTATCCTCCTTTGCAAATTAGCCAGGCATTTAACATTTAACAGACATTTGGACAGGTACATGATGGGAAAGGTTTAGAGGGATAAGGGTCAATCGCAGGCAGATGGGACTGGTGTAGATGGGGTATATTGGTCAGCATGTTCATGCTGGGCCGAAGGGCTGTATAACTCCATGACTTGTACTTAAGCCCAACAAGGGCCAAGCAACCTTTTCCACACAAAGGGTGACAGGGCGCTGCAAAACCCAGTTGCAGCTTAACTATCTCGTTGGCAGGGCGCTGCAAAACCCAGTTGCAGCTTAACTATCTCGTTGGCAGGGTGCTGCAAAACCCACTTCTGACGATTTGCATTCTCTCCGTGCAGTTTAAGATACTGAACGTGCCGATGAATTCGCAACTTGCTGCCAACCACTGGAATCAGCAGCAGGCGGAGCAGGAGGAGAGGATGCGCATGAAGAAACTCACCCTTGATATTAATGAGCGGCAGGAACAGGAGGACTACCAGGGTAAGTGACGGGCAGCCACCCCCCAGAGTCGTGTCAGCGTGCAGGCATCGCTGGCTGGCACAGACCCGCGGCCCCAAAGGCCCTGTTTCCGTGCTGTTCAACTTTGGGATGTGGGAGGAAACTGGATCAACTGGAGGATCCTCGGGTCGTCCTTAGGGCAATAGGTGCAGGAGGAGGCCATTCGGCCCTTCGAGCCTGTACGCACCGCCATTCAATGTGATCATAGCTGATCATTCTCAATCAGTACCCCGTTCCTGCCTTCTCCCCATACCCCCTGACTCCGCTATCCTTAAGAGTTCTGTCTAGCTCTCTCTTGAATGCATTCAGAGAATTGGCCTCCACTGCCTTCTGAGGCAGAGAATTCCACAGATTTACAACTCTCTGACTGAAAAAGTTTTTCCTCATCTCAGTTCTAAATGGCCTACCCCCTATTCTTAAACTGTGGCCCCTTGTTCTGGACTCCCCCAACATTGGGAATCCGGGTTGGTGGAACTGTGAATGGCACCACCATCTTGCACCACTATGCTGCTTTAGAATCCAAGGAACTATAGGATTTCAATGGGAAAATGGTATATCTGCAAAACAACCATGCTGCACTGAGAGAGGGGTTATGTTTCTGTGTTAACAACCTTTGGAGATCTAAATCTGATCCACAATTCTGTCGGAGGTGGAGCTGGAGGATATCAGTGTGGATAAGAGCTAGTTGGTGATTGATGCTGACACGCCTCGTGTGTAGGGCAGGCGTGAATGGCAGGGTGGCCTGTCTGTGCTGTGGTTTCCTGCAGTCAGCCAGCTTCAGCAGCAGAGCTTCGAGTCTCTCCCAGCCGGGAATGGAGCCCACATGGGAGGTGCAGGTACCGTGATGTGATTGATCCAACAGTGGGAGAGGAGGAGAATCCAAACAAATCTTCATTAAAAGTTAGCGAAGCACAAAGTGCTGGAGGAACTCGGTGGGTCAGGCAGCATCTTTACTTTACACTTTAGAGATACAGCACGGAAGCCGGCCCTTCGGCCCACCATGTCCGCGCCGACCAGTGATCACACCGTACACTGGCATTACCCTACACACCTGGGACAGTTTACACTTTACAGAAGCAGATTAACCTACAACCTAAAGATGGACACAAAATGCTGGAATGACTCAGCGGGTCAGGCAGCATCTTTGGAGAGAAGGAATGGGTGACGTTTCAGGTCGACAGCCTTCTTCAAGTTGAAAAAGGGGTCTCAGCCCGAAACGTCACATTATTCCTTTTCTCCGGAGATGCTGCCTGATCCGCTTAGTTACACAAGCATTTTGTGTCTATCTTTGGTGTATACCAGCATCTTCCTACAAACCTGTACGTCTTTGGAGGGTGGGAGGAAACGAGCACCAGGAGGAGCCCACACAGTCACAGGGAGAACGTGCAAGCTCCATACAGACAGCACCCGCAGTCATGATCGACCTGTGTCTCTGGCGCTGTAAGGCAGCAACAATGGACAGATGATGTTTCCCGCCGGGACCCTTCTTCAGACTGATTCTGAGCAAAATACAAAGTGCTGCAGGAACTCAGCAGGTCAGGCAGCATCCATAGGGGGAATGGACAAGATAATTGAAAAAGGAATCAGTCTGACGGAGGCTCCTGACTCAAAGTCGTTTCTCCATTCCCTCCACAGATGCTGCCTGACCCGCTGAGTTCCTCCGGCACTTTTGTGTTTTGCTCAAAATTCCATCATTTGCAATTACTTGCGTCACCATTAAAATTCAAAACTTTAAATAAATAAATGTTTTTCTTTGTCCTTGTTTTCTCCTTTAAGTATAGTGTACAAAATCACGAGAGGAATAGATTGGGTAGATGCACAGAGTCTCTAGGGGAATCGAGGACCAGGGGACATAGGTTCAAGGTGATGGGGAAAAGATTTAATAGGAATCCAAGGGTAACTTTTTCACACAGAGGGTGGTGGGTGTATGGAACGAGCTGCCAGGGGAGGAAGTTGAGGCTGGGACTATCCCATCGTTAAGAAACAGGTACATGGATAGGACAGATTTGGAGGGATATGGACCAAGCGCAGGCAGGTGGGACTAGTGTAGCTGGGACATGTTGGCCGGTGTGGGCAAGTTGGAACAGAGCCTGTTTCCACACTGTACCACTCTAGGTATATTGAAGCAAATATGTTGATGCAGCTTTGTCATGGAACTTTGTTGAGAGACCAGTGGAACAAATATGCTTTTGGTTCTTCAGCAGGTTGAGCAGCCTTGAACGCAGTAAGACAGTTGCACTTTTAATGGATTGTGGTTTAGTTGACGTATAGTAAATATGGTCATTTTCATCTTTAATAATTACAATTAGTCAGGGAGAAGGGACATTGGAATGTTCAGAGAGCAGGAGTTGGTCATGACCCCTCTTGCTCGCTCCACTGTTCGATAAGATCATAACTGCTATGATTTTGGCTCAACATTTGCTTCCCTATCCTCATTCCCCTTGACTACTATCACGTTAAGTATTTCACTGTGCTTAATAGCGCGCTGCCTCTGAGAAGCGGCCAATATAATCAAAGACATGTGCCGGAAGGAACTGCAGATGCTGGTTTAAACCGAAGAAAGACACAAAAAGCTGAAGTAACTCAGCGGGTCAGGCAGCATCTCGGGAGAGAAGGAATGGGTGATGTTTCCTGTCGAGACCCTTCTTCATACTGATGTCCGGGGAGGGGGCGGGACCTTGTCCCGAAACGTCACCCATTCCCTCTCTCCTGGATGCTGCCTGACCCGCTGAGTTACTCCAGCACTCTGTGAAACGTCACCCATTCCTTCTCTCCTGGATGCTGCCTGACCCGCTGAGTTACTCCAGCACTCTGTGTCTACCTTTCCACTGTGACAATGATAAACCTAAAGCTGATTCTATTAACATGTCGTTGCAGAGATGTTGCAGTCCTTGGCACAGCGACCGGCTCCAGCCAACACCAACCGTGAGAGGCGTCCTCGGTACCAGCACCCGAAAGGAGCGCCAAATGCCGACCTTATCTTCAAGACAGGGGGGAGGTAAGGGTTTTACAGCCCTCCAGAAACTCTGCAGCTCAGGCACCTCCTTGTCCTTTCACTCCACGGATGGCTGTCACGCCTTTAGTCACTCAGGCACTGCACTCCGCAATACCCCCCCCCCCCCCCCCCCAACCTACCTCTGCTCCCCTGCCCATCCCCACCCTCCTACCTTTGTGAAATCCACCTCTCTCTCACCCTGCCTTTTGCTCTCCCCTTCCAAATGCCTCGTCCTCTGGCTGAGCATCGGTTTGGGTCTGAATGATTGCAAATCTGTAGATGGACACAAGATGCTGGAGTAACTCAACGGGACAGGCAGCACCTCTGGAGAGGAGGAAGACGTGATGTCGCCCATTCCTTCTCTCCAAGAGATGTTGCCTGTCCCGCTGAGTTACTCCAGCATTTTGTGTCTAGCTTCAATGTAAACCAGCATCTGCAGCTCCTTGCTACACATTCTGTGTCTGGCCTTGGGATGTTTTGAAGTTGTTTAGGGCAGGTTCTGTTTGGATTATATTACCACCCACGGAGCAGGTTCTTCTGCATACTTTTAACCTTACACAGGGCTGCTTTTGTCTAAGGGAGGGTCTTTTTTTATAATTCAGAGAGGCCACCTAAAGAAGTATAAAAGGGGCATCATGAGGGTTCACATAGAAACATAGAAAATAGGTGCATGAGGAGGCCATTCGGCCCTTCTAGCCAGCACCGCCCTTCATTATGATCATGGCTGATCATCCACAAACAGTAACCCGTGCCTGCCTTCTCCCCATACCCCTTGATTCCACTAGCCCCTAGAGATCTATCTAACTCTCTTTTAAATTCATCCAGTGAATTGGCCTCCACTGCCTTCTGTGGCAGAGAATTCCACAAATTCACAACTCTCTGGGTGAAAAGGTTTTTTCTCATCTCAGTTTTAAATGGTCTCCCCTTTATTCTTAGACTGTGGCCCCTGGTTCAGGACTCCTTGGAATGTGGCCCCTGATTCTGGACTCCTTAGACTGTGGGCCCTGGTTCTGCTGAAAGGTTCCGACTTGAAACGTCACCCGCCCATTTTCTCCAGAGATGCTGCCTGTCCCGCTGAGTTACTCCAGCACTTTGTGTCTATCTTCGGTGTAAATCAGCATCTGCAGATCTTTCCTACATATAAAGGAGTCTTGAACTGTCCAGCTTGGAACAAACGGGACCTGAAACGTCACCCATCCTTTTTCCTCAGAGATGCTGTTTTAGTTTTAGTTTCGATGATACAGCGCTGA
This sequence comes from Rhinoraja longicauda, assembly GCF_053455715.1. Lineage (NCBI taxonomy): Eukaryota > Metazoa > Chordata > Chondrichthyes > Rajiformes > Arhynchobatidae > Rhinoraja > Rhinoraja longicauda. The sequence goes on from NC_135975.1 coordinate 2,172,865, forward strand.
AACTGGCCCTTCGGCACACTGAGTCCATACCAACCAACAATCCTTGCACACTAACACTATCCTTCACACACTAAGGACAATTTAAATTTATACCAAGAAAACCTGCAAACCTGTACATCTTTGGAGTGTGGGAGGAAACCGAAGATTTCAGAGAAAACCCACGCGGTCACGGGGAGAACGTACAAACTCCGTACAGGTAGCACCCGTAGTCGGGATCGAACCTGGGTCTCTGGAGCTGTGAGCGCTGCAAGGCAACAACTCTGCCACTGCGCCACCGAGCTGCCCCGATACTGCCTGACCCGCTGAGTTTACTCCAGCACTCTGTGTCTATCTTTGGTACAAGTAACCCCTGATTATCTGCACCTGGGGTGGCTAAATAAGATGTGTGCATAAACTATCTAGATTGACCTGCAAATATCTCTCCTCCTTCTTGGCAAACACCACTTTATCTTTGGTATATTTGCACCAGCAGTGGTGAACAGAGGACTGGATTTGTCCAATGATCCTTGTACAACTGCCTGTTGTAAATCAGCTCTGCTTACTGGGAGCATTTAAAGTCTTATTCTGCATAAAAGCAAGAGTCTATTTCCCCTAAACAAAAGAGCCATTGAAAACCGCAATTTAACAACTGACTCCTGTTGAAGTTCCCTCCTTTCTTATTATAATTACCTTTTCTTTGTTACGTATTAATATGCAGAGACAATTGCAAATTTAAGACCTGCCAAGTGGGAAATTGTTTTGCATTGTTTTATCAGCTGAAATGGAGTAGCGTGGCTGAATCAATTTGGGTGATTTACATGTAGAAACAAGGAACCGCAGATGCTGCTTTACAATACAAAAACACAAAGTACGTAAGAAGGAACTGCAGATGCTGGTTTAAACCGAAGATGGACACAATTGCTGGAGTAACTCAGCGGGTCAGGCAGCATCTCTGGAGAACATGGATAGGTGACGTTTCACTGCCTGCTGGAGTAACTCAGCGGGTCAGGCAGCACCTGTGGAGAACATGGATAGGTGACGTTTCACTGCGTGCTGGAGTAACTCAGCGGGTCAGGCAGCATCTGTGGAGAACATGGATAGGTGACGTTTCACAGGGTGCTGGAGTAACTCATAGCAGTGAACGCAGTTAGAAACATGGAAAATACATGCAGGAGGAGGCCATTCGGCCCTTCGAGCCAGCACCGCCATTCAATATGATCATGGCTGATCATCCAAAATCAGTACCCCGTTCCTGCTTTCTCCCCATATGCCTTGATCCCATTAGCCCCAAGAGCTCTATCTAATTCTCTCTTGAAAACATCCAGTGAATTGGCCTCCACTGCCTTCTATGGCAGAGAATTCCACAGATTCACAACTCTCTGGGTGAAAAGTTTTTCCTCGCCTCAGTCCTAAATGGCCTACCCCTTATTCTTAAAGTGTGACCCCTGGTTCTGGACTCCCCCAACATGGGGAACATTTTTTCCTGCATCTACCCTGTGTGATTTAAAAGCTAGATTCTGGTTGTGCTAAACTTTGTGACGACTATAATCAGTGTTTGCATTGTGGTTGGTGTAAATGAATGGTGCCAAAACAGCAAGAAATTGATCTGTGCTTGGGAATGAGAATGGTTCAAGTGACAACCTTTAACAGTCTAGTGGAAAGCATGGGGAAGGATTCGATAGTTATAAATAAAATCTTGTTTAGATTTGTGCTGCTTGTTGCAATTTTTCCCCTTTTTTCCTCACCCCTCCTTGTGTTATAGTTTAATGTTTCTGTCTGCACACTTTGACCACGGTTATTTTGTGAATTATTTTTAATTTGAAGAGTCAGCTGAGGTTTTGTGTATCTTCAATAAATCAACTTTTATACAACTTTGTACCCAAATTAGTTTAGTTATTTTTAAGAAATTAATACACCCGCTTTGTTAAGCATTGCCAACAATTACACAGCAGATCCTAAAGGTATGCAGGGCAGAATGGACAAACTAAAGAATAACAAGATGTTTGTTAATACTGAAACCTGTCAAACTGAACTAAAATGTAGCTAGCTTCTGAATAGAGAGGGGGGTTAGATATAGCTCTTAGGACTAACGGAATCAAGGGATATGGGGAGAAAGCAGGAACGGGGTACTGATTTTGGATGATCAGCCATGATCATATTGAATGGAAGTGCTGGCTCGAAGGGCCGAATGGTCTACTCCTGCACCTGCACCTATTTTCGATGTTTAATACTTTCTAGTCTAGTCTAGTTTATTGTCACGTGTACCGAGGTACAGTGCAAAGCTTTTGTTGCGTGCTAACCAGTCAGTGGAAAGACAACACATGATTACAATCGATCAATCCACAGTGTACAGATATAGGATAAAGGGAATAACGTTTAGTGCAAGATAAAGTCCGATTAAAGATAGTCTGAGGGTCTCAATTCTGTAGGGCGGTTCAATTGCCTGATAACAGATTGTTCTTTTGTCACATATTGTATTTCAGGCCCAGATTCCAAGAGAACCTCTCTTGAGAGATGAACAATTGGATTGTTTTCTCTGCGGCTCAGAGGTTGAAGAGAGACACTGATGGAAAAGGAAACATAGAAACATAGACAATAGGTGCAGGAGGAGGCCATCTGGCCCTTCGAGCCAGCACCGCCATTCAATATGATCATGGCTGATCATCCACAATCAGTAACCCGTGCCTGCCTTCTCCCCATACCCCTTGCTTCCGCTACCCCTAGAGCTCTATCGAGCTCTCTTTTAAATTCATCCAGTGAATTGGCTTCCACTGCCTTCTGTGGCAGAGAATTCCACAAATTCACTTATGGAGAATTTCACAAATTTGATTTTTGTAAGGAAACATTAAAACATAGACAATAGGTGCAGGAGTAGGCTATTCGGCCCTTTGAGCCAGCACCGCCATTCAATATGATCATGGCTGATCATCCACAATCAGTTCCCCGTTCCTGCTTTCTCCCCACATCCCTTGATTCCATTAGCCCTAAGGGCTAAATCTAACTCTTAAAAGACACATTTTTACCCAAGGAAAATGGTTGTAAGAGAGTAGAGGGCACAACTTTAAGGTAAGGGGGGCAAAGTTTAAAAGAGATTAGTGGGGCAAGTTAATTTTCTACTCAGAGGATGTTGGGTGCCTGGAACGCGCTGCCAGGGGTGGTGGTGGAGGCAAATACGCTAGTGGCGTTAGAGGCTTGTTTAGGTTGGTACATGGATATGCAGGTAATGGAGAGATATGGATCACGTGCAGGTAGAGCCTTTTGCTGCAATAAATAGGCCCCTAGTTGCTTCCGCGTGTGTAGGGAGTGGGTGAGAAAGTGGGATAACATAGAACTAGTGTGAGTAGGTGATCGGTGGTTGGGGTGGACTCGAGGGGCCGAAGGGCCTGTTTCCACGCTGCATCTCTAAACTAAACTAACAGGGTGAGGAAAAAAATTAAAACAAGGAACTGCAGATGCTGGTTTACAAAAAAGTACACAAAGTTCAGGAGTAATTCAGCGGGTCAGTCAGTGGAGAACATGGATTCTGAAGAAGGGCCCCGACCCAATACGTCTCCTTTAGTTCAGTTTGGTTTATTGTCACGTGTACCGAGGTATGGTGAAAAGATTTTGTTGCGTGCTAACCAGTCAGTGGAAAGACGACACTTGATTACAATTGAGCCATCCACGTGTACAGATACATGATAAAGGGAATAACGTTTAGTGTGAGGTAAAGTCTGATTAAAAAATAGTCAGAGTCTCCATTGAGTTTGTTAGTAAAATATGCTGGTGGCCTTGCCGAGGCAATGTGAGGTGCAGATAGAGTCAATGGAAGGGAGTGGGAAAGAAAACTGCAGACGCTGGTTTAAATCGAAGGTAGAAACAAAATGCTGGAGTAACTCAGCAGGTCAGGCAGCATCTCTGGAGAGAAGGAATGGGTGACGTTTTGGATCGAGACCCGAAACGTCACCCATTCCTTCTCTCCAGAGATGCTGCCTGACCTGCTGAGTTACTCCAGCATTTTGTGTCTACCTTCAAAGGAAGGGAGGTTGGTTTGTGCGATGGTCTGGGCTACGTCCGGATTCCTCTGCAATTTCTTGCGGTCTTGGATGGAACTGTTCCCAAACCATCCTGTGATGCGTCCTGATAAAACACTGTCTGTGGTGCTTCTGCAGATGTTGGTGAGAGTTGTTGGGAACATGCTGATAGGAGACTTAACCCCTGCCCCCCCCCCCAGAGATACTGCCTGACCCGCTGAGTTACTCCAGCGCTTTTTGTATCTTTTAATGTGAGAAAATATCAGGCCGACATCCATGAAATGTCCTCAAATATTATCCATTAGGACGAGGAAGGGCAGGGAAGGGGAAGGAGGGAATTAGTGTGGGAAATTGATAAGTGCCGGTGTCAGGGGTTATGGGGAGAAAGCAGGAGAATGGGGTTGAGAGGGAGAGATAGATCAGCCATGACGGAATGGAGGAGTAGACTTTGATGGGCCGAATGGCCTAATTCTGCTCCTATGATTTATGAACATGAATTGGAAGGGGAAAAAGCAATGAATATCTTGTAAATTGTTTTCAAGGAATACCTTTTTCTTTGAACTTTGTCAAATCAGTACTTTATTGATCTTTTTTTATCATTTGCAGGCGACGTTGATGTTAGTGACAGGTGGCACTTTGACTTGCCCTGTTTGTCTCTGATATCAAAGGATATCTGAGTCCTTCCCAGCAAGAGCAGTGGACACACCTCACCATGGCTATCTAGCGATCATCATGTGCCTGGTCTGAGCCAGGCCTCTCGGGCACACATTGCAGACTCCATCAGTAGCGCAGAGCGGCTGGCAGTCTAAAAAAACAAACAAGACAATTGATAATGCGTCATCAATTGTGGAACACTCCCAAGTGTTTTAATCCTTCTCACATCTTTGGCACCTTTATTTAGGATGAGAGTGGAATTTTTTGAGGTGGCCTTTGTGTCAGTCAGTAAGTAGCGAAAAACCCCCACCAAAAGCCGATCTCCCTTGTACCCCCCTCAACCTCTGGGCACCCCTCAACATCAGCGTCATTCGCGGGTCCCCGATTACGTTTGAGTTTCAAAGGGAATTTTTTTTTTTTAAAGAAAAGAACTTAAAATCCCAGCTAAGTTTTTCTTTAAAAACAAAATGTCAAGTCTATCTTTAACGATTGCTATCAACCTGAACACTTGGCAGCAAAAAAACCCAAAACTGGTGTTAAAGGGCAAGGAAAGAACTAATTCTGTTTTTGCATTCAGTTTTTGAAACTTTTCAAAGTATTTGTAAACTTAAACCTTTTTCTTTCCTCTTTTGCCAGTCCTTTGGCAAGACGGATGAAGTAATCGCAGACTAACTGAGTTTTGGAATTTTTGCACCAGAAATGCCATTTTGGTTGTTAGTTGGAGCACAGTTGTCAGCAAACCCATTTGCTTAAATGTGTTATTGAAGGTATGGCCATGTGCATTCATAAAATGTCACTTTTTTTCTTTACGTGAAGAATTCTGTCATTTCCGTTTTTTTAACGAGCGCCACCGTTTGTTTCTTCTGTTTGTACAATACTTTTTTGCAGAAGCAAAGTGTAGATGTATGTGTATGTTTGGCTTGACATAGGCTGCATGGGTCTAATTCATGACTTGCTGAATCGTTGGCTGTTGCCCAACCTCGCAGTAAAAACAAAAAGAAAGTTGTTGACCTCCTTGAGTTTCTGCTCGGCCTCTTTGTGCTCCCAAGTATTTTCGAACGACGGGAATAAAAAGAAAAGTTTTATCGGTGAAATCCTGCGAAGTTTCCAGAGGGAATTTTAGTCCATCTCGATTTTATTCTGGATCGTCAATAAAAGCTTCGTGGTACCTTCGTGGGTCTGATTTGAGTCCCTGCCAAATAAGTATGTGTGTACAAATGTGAACATGTAACACAGAACAGCACAGCACAAGAACAGCCCGCAGTGTCCGAGCTGAACATCATGCCAAGACCAACTCTTATGTGCCTGCACATAATCCATATCCCTCCATCCCCTGCATATCCACGAGCCTATCGAAAAACCTCTTAAACGCCACTATCGTATCTGTTTCAATCCCCCCCCCTCTCCACCGACAGCTCATTCCAGGTATCCACCACTCTGTGTTTAAAAAAAAGTATGTCCTGCATATCTCCTTTAAACTTTGCCCCTCTCAGCTTAAAACTATTGCCTCTCGTATTTGATCTTTCCGTCCTCAGGGGAAAACGTTTTGTCTGTCTAGAACCAGTCCATACTTCTATCAGGTCTTCCCTCAACCTCCGGCATGCCAGGGGAAACAATCTGAGTCTGTCCAACCTCATGCCCCCTAATCCAGGCATCATCATTCTAGTGAACCTTCTCCACCCTCTCCAAAGCCTCTACATCCTTCCTGTAATGGGGGCGGCCAGAACTCCAAATGCATCATGACTTCCTCACTCTTGTACTCAGTTCAGTTTAGGTTATTGTCACGTGTACCGAGGTACAGTGAAAAGCTTTTGTTGCGTGCTAACCACAGCAGAAAGACAATACAATACAATATATCTCTATTGTACAGGGGTACAGCGAGATTGGGAATGCGCCTCCCATACGGTGCGCTAATTTAATTAGCTAGTTAGTATTAATTTAAACAACCCAATGAAACAAATTGTAACAGTTTTAAAACAGAATAAAGTGCAAGTAGGTCTATGCCGGTTCACTGTGCGATGTGACCATCCGGCTCAGCAGGACCGGTTCATAGCAGCTATGGCCCTGGGGATGAAGCTGTTCCTGAGTCTGGAGGTGCGGGCGTAGAAGGCCTTGTATCGTCTGCCCGATGGAAGGAGTTCGAACAGACTGTTGCAGGGGTGTGAAGAGTCTTTGTGGATGCTGGTGGCTTTTCTGAGGCATCGTGTGTTGTAGATGCCCCCCAAGGCTGGTAGCTGTGTCCTCTGGTCCTCTGAGCTCTATGGACTACCCGCTGAAGAGCTTTCCTCTCTGCCTCCGTGCAGCTGAGGTACCACACAGGGATGCCACGTGTTAGGATGCTCTCTATGGTGCAGCGGTAGAATGTCTACGTGATTACAATCGAGCCATTCGCAGTGTACAGATTCATGATAAGGGAATAACGTTTAGTGCAAGGTAAAGCCAGCAATGTCCGATCAAGGATGGTCCGAGGGTCCCCAATGAGGTAGAGCGTTGCCCAACCTTTGAAAGCAAGTAAACCATATGCCTTCTTTACCATCTCTCTACTTGTGTTGTCACTTTGCACCAATATCTTTAATGTTAATTCGAGATCCTCTACTGTTTCAGTGTAGTTTACTGCAGGTTCGGACCAATGTAAAAGCACAACCAAGTCATTGTTCGTTCCTACACATCAAGGACTGCATAGAAAGTTCTGTTCTAAACTTGATCCTCACGGTTTTGGAAACTTGCAGCCCCGAAGCCCTTCCTACAGCCCTTGTGTGTAAAATAAATCACCAGGGTAGTTTGCGGTGAGATTGCACAAGAGTTTTTCACATGCAGAATCAAACTCTGCTTGGATCGCTGGGATGAAAGTCGCCTTTGTCAGCTTTTGGCTCACCTACAGTCTGCTGCAGATGGAAATCCTGCAATTATATCGAAGTCAGTCCAAAACGAACATCTGTGAAGTTAAGTCAGGTAAAGGTTTGTTCCTGGAAACAAGACTCCAAGCTCTCTGACCTCCGAAGGTGCAAGCTAGCAGCGGTTCACGAACAGGGCTCCTGAAAGATTGAAGAGGTGGTGTGGGAACTCAACATCAAAAGCGTGTCATCAGCTACTGCCCTGGTACTGGCAACTTTCCTGATCAGAACCAAACAGCCCGTTGTCACTAGCGAAGGGCCCAGTGATGGCCCCATGAATGAACCAGCTTGATCAGCTTGTAATCCAGCAGCCCCTTCCATCATTGGTTGGTTGGCCATTAACTGCCCTTCCATCATTGGTTGGTTGGCCATTAACTGCCCCTTCTTCCATCATTGGTTGGTTGGCCATCACCTGCCCTTCCATCATTGGTTGGTTGGCCATTAACTGCCCTTCCATCATTGGTTGGTTGGCCATTAACTGCCCCTTCTTCCATCATTGGTTGGTTGGCCATCACCTGCCCTTCCATCATTGGTTGGTTGGCCATTAACTGCCCTTCCATCATTGGTTGGTTGGCCATTAACTGCCCTTCCATCATTGGTTAGTTGGCCATCATCTGCCCCTTCCATCATTGGTTGGTTGGCTATCAACTCAGGAGCAACCTGCAACGTCAATTTGGGTCCAATTTATTTTATGTTTTTGGTTTGAAAGGTACAGCACGGAAACAGGTCCTTCGGCTCACCGAGTCCACACCGCCCATCGGTCACCCGTTCACACTAGTTCTATGTTTTCCCACTCGGGGCAACCTTACAGGATGAAACAATAGGCCAGCCACATCTCATAGCGGTACAGTGAGATGAGTATTTTCCATACAGATCAGTAAGATTACTGCCAAACATAAGGACAATCCCCAGGTTAAGTACATAACACATAGAAGCAGCTCACTGTCACATATGCAAGAGTCGCCAGGTGTTAGCGCCATATCCCAGTCCCACTTGCAGTTTTGTTTAGTTTAGTTTAGAGATACAGCGCGGAAACAAGCGCTTTTGGCCCACCGAGTCTGCACCGCCCAGCGATCCCCACACACTAAAACTATCCTACACACACTAGGGACAATGTTTACATTTGCCCAGCCAATTAACCTACAAACCTGCACGTCTTTGGAGTGTGGGAGGAAACCGAAGATCTCGGAGAAAACACAAGCAGGTCACGGGGAGAACGTACAAACGCCGTACAGACGGCGCCTGTAGTCGGGATGGAACCTGGGTCTCCGGCGCTGTATTCACTGTCAGGCAGCAACTCTACTGCTGCGCCACCGTGACCGCCCAGTTGGCCACAAAGGCTCGCTTCAGCCGTCGCCTCCATTCCGCTCGTCACGTGAACTCATCCCTCTCCCCGCCCGGCCCCTCTTCAACCTTCGTGCCCCGGGGGGGGGGGGGGGGGGGTAGGCAAATCCCGCAGCCGACCTCGAGGACACGGAGGGTAAGACCCCCTGGTTCATCCGACCGGCCCTCTGTCCAGTGCCTGCTGTCGCCGACTCGTGAGAGGAAAATCATGAGAGGAATAGATGGGTAGATGCACAGAGTCTCTTGCCCAGAGTAGGGGAATCGAGGACCAGAGGACATAGGTTGAAGGTGAAGGGGAAAGATTTAATAGGAATCCGAGGGGTAACTTTTTCACACAGAGGGTGGTGGGTGTATGGAACAAGCTGCCGGAGGAGGTATAAGAAAATAACTGCAGATGCTGGTACAAATCGATTTATTCACAAAATGCTGGAGTAACTCAGCAGGTCAGGCAGCATCTCGGGAGAGAAGGAATGGGTGACGTTTCGGGTCGAGACCCTTCTTCAGACCGGAGGAGGTAGTTGAGGCTGGGACTATCCCATCGTTTAAGAAATAGTTGGACAGGTACATGGATAGGGCAGGCAAGTGGGACAAGGATAGCTGGTCTTGGGTGGCGAGCAAGGGTCCGGGGCGGCCGCCATTGGTGGAGCGGGAGCACGTGGCTGCTGGCTGGGTGAGGCCACGTGGGGCGAGGGGCGGTGACGTCACCCTTTGTCCCGTATTTGGGAGTGAGGAAGTTGGCGACCCCGAGCAGTGCCTGAGGAGGAGATGGAGGCAGAGACATGCAACGTTGAAGAACCATTTTGAAAAACACTTATGCACACCAAGACAAAGGAGGCTGTGGACTAAATGCAGGTGAGTCAGGCTGGTAAGTTGGAAAGAGTGCAGAAAGGATTTACCAGAATGATTTAGTTTGGTTTAGTTTAGTTTATGGTCACGTGTACCAAGGTAGAGTGAAAAGCTTTTTGTTGCCTGCTATCCAGTCAACGGACATAAATGATTACAATTGAACCATTGACAGTGTATAGATAGATACATGATAAGGGAATGACATTTAGTACGCGGTAAAGCCAATCAAGAAAAGTCCGAGCGTCACCAAGGAGGTAGATCGTAGTTTAGGGCTGATCTCTGTCTGTGGTAGACAATAGACAATAGGTGCAAGAGGAGGCCATTCGGCCCTTCGAGCCAGCACCGCCATTCAATGTGATCATGGCTGATCATTCTCAATCAGTACCCAGTTCCTGCCTTCTCCCCATACCCCCTGACTCCGCTATCCTTAAGAGCTCTATCTAGTTCTCTCTAGAAAGCATCCAGAGAATTGGCCTCCACTGCCTTCTGAGGCAGAGAATTCCACAGATTCACAACTCTCTGACTGAAAAAGTTTTTCCTCATCTCAGTTCTAAATGGCCTACCCCTTATTCTTAAACTGTGGCCCCTTGTTCTGGACTCCCCCAACATTGGGAACATGTTTCCTGCCTCTAACGTGTCCAACTCCTTAATAATCTTATACGTTTCGATAAGAGGCGGAAAGACTCTAAGGGGAGTAAGAGACACCTGTGGCTGACGAGGGAAGTCAAGGACAGCATAAAAATTAAGGAGAGGAAGTATAACATAGCAAAGAAGAGCGGGAAGACAGAGGATTGAGACTCTTTTAAAGAGCAACAAAAGTTAACTAAAAAGGCAATATGGGGAGAAAAGATGAGGTACGAGGGTAAACTAGCCAATAATATAAAGGAGGATAGCAAAAGTTTTTTTAGGTACGTGAAGAGGAAAAAAATAGTCAAGACAAACGTGGGTCCCTTGAAGACAGAAGCAGGGGAATTTATTATGGGGAACAAAGAAATGGCAGACGATTTAAACCGTTACTTTGGATCTGTCTTCACTGAGGAAGATACACACAATCTCCCAAATGTTCTAGGGGCCAGAGAACCTAAGGTGATGGAGGAACTGAAGGAAATCCACATTAGGCAGGAAATGGTTTTGGGTAGACTGATGGGACTGAAGGCTGATAAATCCCCAGGGCCTGATGGTCTGCATCCCAGGGTACTTAAGGAGGTGGCTCTAGAAATAGTGGAAGCATTGGAGATCATTTTTCAATGTTCTATAGATTCAGGATCAGTTCCTGTGGATTGGAGGATAGCAAATGTTATCCCACTTTTTAAGAAAGGAGGGAGAGAGAAAACGGGTAATTATAGACCAGTTAGTCTGACATCAGTGGTGGGGAAGATGCTGGAGTCAATTATAAAAGACGAAATTGCTGAGCATTTGGATAGCGGTAACAGGATCATTCTGAGTCAGCATGGATTTACGAAGGGGAAATCATGCTTGACAAATCTACTGGAATTTTTTGAGGATGTAACTAGGAAAATTGACGGGAGAGTCGGTGGATGTGGTGTACCTCGACTTTCAGAAAGCCTTCGACAAGGTCCCACATAGGAGATTAGTGGGCTAAATTAGAGCACATGGTATTGGGGGTAGGGTACTGACATGGATAGAAAATTGGTTGACAGACAGAAAGCAAAGAGTGGGGATAAATGGGTCCCTTTCGGAATGGCAGGCAGTGACCAGTGGGGTACCACAAGGTTCGGTGCTGGGACCCCAGCTATTTACGATATACATTAATGACTTAGATGAAGGGATTAAAAGTACCATTAGCAAATTTGCAGATGATACTAAACTGGGGGGTAGTGTGAATTGTGAGGAAGATGCAATAAGGCTGCAGGGTGACTTGGACAGGTTGTGTGAGTGGGCGGATACATGGCAGATGCAGTTTAATGTAGATAAGTGTGAGGTTATTCACTTTGGAAGTAAGAATAGAAAGGCAGATTATTATCTGAATGGTGTCAAGTTAGGAAGAGGGGATGTTCAACGAGATCTGGGTGTCCTAGTGCATCAGTCATTGAAAGGAAGCATGCAGGTACAGCAGGCAGTGAAGAAAGCCAATGGAATGTTGGCCTTCATAACAAGAGGAGTTGAGTATAGGAGCAAAAAGGTCCTTCTACAGTTGTACCGGGCCCTGGTGAGACCGCACCTGGAGTACTGTGTGCAGTTTTGGTCTCCAAATTTGAGGAAGGATATTCTTGCTATTGAGGGCGTGCAGCGTAGGTTCACTAGGTTAATTCCCGGAATGGCGGGACTGTCGTATGTTGAAAGGCTGGAGCAATTAGGCTTGTATACACTGGAATTTAGAAGGATGAGGGGGATCTTATTGAAACATATAAGATAATTAGGGGATTGGACACATTAGAGGCAGGAAACATGTTCCCAATGTTGGGGGAGTCCAGAACAAGGGGCCACAGTTTAAGAATAAGGGGTAGGCCATTTAGAACGGAGATGAGGAAGAACTTTTTCAGTCAGAGAGTGGTGAAGGTGTGGAATTCTCTGCCTCAGAAGGCAGTGGAGGCCAGTTCGTTGGATGCTTTCAAGAGAGAGCTGGATAGAGCTCTTAAGGATAGCAGAGTGAGGGGGTATGGGGAGAAGGCAGGAATGGGGTACTGATTGAGAGTGATTAGCCAGGATCGCATTGAATGGCGGTGCTGGCTCGAAGGGCTGAATGGCCTACTCCTGCACCTATTGTCTATAAGATCTCTCACCCTTCTAAATTCCAGTGTATACAAGCCTAGCCGCTCCAGTCTTTCAACATATGACAGTCTCGCCATTCCGGGAATTAACCTAGTAAACCTACGCTGCACGCCCTCAATAGCAAGAATATCCTTCCTCAAATTTGGAGACCAAAACTGCACACAGTACTCCAGGATGGTTCAGTCGCCTGATAACAGCTGGGAAGCAACTGATGCCTGTACTCGGGGGGGGGGGGGGGGGGGGGGCAGAGCTACAGGGAGAGGTTAGTGTCTGTCTGAAAGTTGTTGACCTCCCAGCAGAGCGAGATGTCTGGGGGAATATTGCCGACTGGCCCGCTCCAGACTGCAGGAGGACGTGCTGAGGGATGCACTGAAGCTCGGTGCAGCCAACGCCAAGGCCCTGTGGGAGAGGACCACAGTCTCGGGTCCTTCCTTCCGCTGTTGCACATACAGAATAAAAGGATGTACCTATAGAAAGGAGACGAGGAGGAATTTCTCTAGTCAGAGGGTGATGTATCTGTGGAACTCTTTGCCATAGATGGCTGTGGAGGCCAAGTCAGTGGATATTTTTAAGGCAGAGATAGATAGATAGATTCTTGATTAGTACGGGTGTCGGATTATGGGGAGAAATTCTGGAATTCTGGGTTTAAATTCCATTTGGAATATTTTGGAGGACCAAGAATCAAGAACCAAGAAGGCAGGCGAATAGGGTTAGGAGGGAAAGATAGATCAACCACGATTGAATGCGGTGTCATTCGATGGGCAGAATGGACTCTGCTCCTTTAACTTCTGTTCTGTATAAATCTGTTCTACTAGTGTGCAGCTTGAAACACTCCTCACCAGTTCCAGTGACCCAAAGTTAGACTTGACGGGCCAAAGGATCTAATTCTGCTCCTGGGTGTTATGAACTGATGCACATTGAGGGGCAGAGTCCGGTGGGGACACCCCTGAACGAGGGAAGGGATATCACCTCTGGAGCCACATGAGTGCCAAGGGTTCTTGGTATAAGGATTGTTTCGGAACACTATCATATACACCGATCAGCCAAAACATTATGACCTGATGAGCCAAAACATTATGCCCACCTGCCTAATATGCTGTTGGTCCTCCGTGTGCAGCCCCATACGCAGCAGGGTGCGATGCACTGTGTATTGTGACACATTCCTCCCGTGACCACCATTAAAGTTTTCAGTGACTTGTGCCACAGTCGACCTTCTGTTGGTTCGGACCAGACGGGATAGCCTTCGTTGCCCTCGCGCATCGATGAGCCTTGGGCGCCCAACACCCTGTCTGTCGCCGGTTTGTGGTTTGTCCCTCCTCGGACCACTGTCGGTCGGTACTCACCACTGCTGACCGGGAGCACCCCACAAGCCTTGCCGTTTCACAGATGCTCTGACCCAGTCGTCTGGCCATAACAATTTGGCCCTTGTCAAAGTCGCTCAGGTCTTTACTCCTTCCCATTTCTCCTGCATCCAACACATCAAGTTCAAGAACTGACTGTTCACTTGCTGCCTAATATATCCCACCCCTTGACAGGTGCCATTGTAACACGATAATCAGTGTTATTCACTTCACCTGTCAGTGGTCATAATGTTTTGGCTGATCGGTGTATAACATTAATGAATGTGTAAACCCTGAGAACGTTGGAAGAGTTTTCTTGCACTGTTCTCGTTTCGTGTATACTTTTAAATTCTGAATAAAGTTTACTTTTGGAACATAAATACAGGGAGAGGTTGAGCAGGCTAGGACTTTTATTCCTTGGAGCGCAGGAGGATGAGGGGCGATCTTGTCGAGGTGGACAATGAGGGAAATAGAGAGGGTGAATGCACAGTCTTTTATCCAAACTAGGGGAATCAAGAACCAGAGGTCACGGATAAGGTGAGGTGAGGTGAGGGGGGGGAATGATTTAATAGGAATCTGAAGCAAAGTGTGGTATGTGTGTGGAATGAGCTGCCGGAGGAGGTCGTTATTGTAGGTATGATAAACAACATTTAAAGCACGAAGATAGACACAAAAAGCTGGAGTAACTCAGCGGGACAGGCAGCATCTCTGGAGAGAAGGAACGGGTGACGTTTCGGGTTGAGACCCTTCTTCAGACTGAAACACATTTGCACAGGGTCATGGATAGGAAAGGTTGCAAGGGATATGGGCCAAATGTGGGTAAATGGAACTAGCTTGGATGGGACATCTTGGTCAGCATGGACCAGATGGGCCGAATGGCCTGTTTCCCATGCTGTATGACTCTAATCATCCACAATACAATAAACAGTAATACAAGTTAACCAGCCCAAAATAGTGCAATGGAGGCACAATGAACTGGATTCTTGGGCAAATTACAAAGTGCTGGAAGAACTCAGTAGGTCAGGCAGCATCTGTGGAGGGAATGGGCGGGTGATGTTTCTGGTCGGGACCCTTCAGACTTCATTCCCTGCCCTTTTAGTTTAGAGATACAGCGCGGAAACAGGCCCTTTGGCCCCCTGAGTCTGCACCGACCAGCGATCCCCGCACACTAACATCGCCCACGCTAACGACAATTTTACATTTATACCAAGCCAATTAACCTACAAACCTGCACGTCTTTGGAGTGTGGGAGGAAACGGGATCACCCGGAGAAAACCCATGTGGTCACGGGGAGAAAGTACAAACTCCGTACAGACGGCGCCCGTAGTCGGGATGGAACCCGGGTCTCCGGCGCTGCATTCGCTGTAAGGCAGCAACTTTACCGCTGCGCCACCGTGGCTGTCAAATATCTTTAATATTGTGTTCCGTACGTATACTAAATCTAACATCCCCTGGGCTATTAAACAATCTGCTTATTCCTTCCACAACTCTGACTCAAAAGCTTTTTTTGCACAAACATCAATGATTTCATTGCCGGGCATTGTTCAAATTGAAACCACTGGAGCAACGCGAAATTAGACCTGGGAATTATCAAAGGCTCTGCTTTCTATGGCTGGCCAGATAACTTATCACAGAGTAGTTAATAGAAGTTAAATAAAGAGAGAGGTGTATTCATGTAATACCTGATGGTATCTTGTATGCTCTTCTGAACTCTTTAAATAGTGCAGGAGATTTAAGATAGCCTTCCTTCCCCCCCTCTCCTCTACGGCTTATACGCTCAATTCTGTGGCCAAGTTATCCACAAGCACGATCCTACACACTAGGGACTATACACAATTTTATCAAAGACAATTAACCTACAAAGTTGTACGCCTTTGGAGTGTGTGCACCCAGAAAATATCCAAGGGAGAACGTACAAACTCCATACGGACAGCACCCGTAGTCAGGGTCGAAACCGGAGCTCTGGCGCTGTGAGGCAGCAACTCTGCCGCTGCGCCACCGTGCCGCCCCAATAAGGTTGCCAACTTCCTCACTCCCAAATACGGGACAAGGTGACGTCACCGCCCCGCGCCCCACGTGACCTCACCCAGCCAGCGGCCACATGCTCCCGGCCCGAGCGGCCGCCATTGGTGGAGCGGGAGCACGTGGCCACTGGCTGGGTGAGGTCACGTGGGGCGCGGGGCGGTGACGTCACCCTCTGTCCCGTATTTGGGAGTGAGGAAGTTGGCAACCCTACTAATACGGGACAAGGGCGGTCCCGTACGGGACAAACCAATTTAGCCCAAAATACGGGATGTCCCGGCTAATACGGGACGGTTGGCAACACTACGCCCCAATAAGTGAAGTTTGTGTTACATTTTGAGAGCTTGGGGCACTCGAGTTCCCAATTACCACCATCCGTCAGCCCACTGTAAACATTGTGTGCAAAGGGTGGGCAATGGAGAGATTACACTCCATTGTATTGAACGGTCCATAGCCATACGTTATCTGAGGCTGTACACAAAGAAATGCCCGCAGTGTCGGCCTTGCTTTCCAAAGCTCCACCGGAGTGAACACGTAGATGAATAAGTGTGTGAAAGTTCGAACCGATAACGGAATTTCAAATCATCCCATTAAACATGAGGGCGTGGCTGCCAGGTGAGAGGGGCAGAGTTTGAAGGAGATGTGTGGGGCAAGTGTTTTTACACAGAGGGGGGTGGGGGCCTGGAACGCACTGCCAGGGGAGGGGGTGGAGGCAGATACCATAGTGGTGTTTAAGAGGTTTTTAGACAGGCACGTGGATATGGAGGGTTATGGATCACGTGCGGGCAGATAAGAGTAGGTCTAGGCTTCATTTTCGGTACAGACATTGTGGGCCGAAGGGCCTGTTCCTGTGCTGTGCTTTTCTATGTTTTCATCGAGCTGAACAGGCTGGGAAAAGGTTCCTACCTGAGCTGTGGTTATTGCCCTTGAGCAGATGGTGACTCATTAATATTAGGGGTGGAACAGTTGTTGAGCTGGTGGAGTTGCTGCCGCCAGAGATCCCATTTCGATCCTAACCTCGGGTGCTGTCTGTGTGGAGTTTGCACGTTCTCCCCGTGACCACGAGGGTTTTCTCCAGGTGCTCCAGTTTCCTCCCACATCCCAAAGACGTGCGGGTTTGTAGGTTAATCGGCCCCACTGTAAATTGCCCCCCAGTGTGCAGGGAGTGGATGAGAAAGTGGGATAATGTAGAACTAGTGTGAACGGGCGATCGCTGGTTGGCGTGGACTCAGTGGGCCGAAGGGCCTCTTTCCACGCTGTATCTCTAAACATCACTGCCTGTCATGGTTGGCTGCTCAGCAGGCAATGTAACACATGGTTAACTTGAAGATAACTGCAGGTGCTGGTACAAATCGAAGGTTTTTATTCACAAAATGCTGGAGTAACTCAGCAGGTCAGGCAGCATCTCAGGAGAGAAGGAATGGGCGACGTTTCGGGTTGAGACCCTTCTTCAGACTGAAGAAGGGTCTCGACCCGAAACGTCACCCATTCCTTCTTTCCCGAGATGCTGCCTGACCCGCTGAGTTACTCCAGCATTTTGTGAATAAAAACATGGTTAACTTACCCAAGCAGTAACCAACGTTCTGGACCGTTAGACTACAGCCCGGAAACAGGCCCTTCAGCCCTCCCAGTCCGTGCCGACCGCTAGACTAGAGACTACAGCCCGGAAACAGGCCCTTCAGCCCACCCAGTCCGTGCCGACCAGCGATCACCCCGCACGCTAGCAGTATCCCGCACACGAGGGACAATCTACAGTTTAGGAAAGACGGAGGCAAAGAGAGAGAGAGAGGGAGGGAGAATGAGGGAAATAAAGAGAGACAACGAGAGTGAAGAATGAGAAAGCAAAGAAAGAGAGATAGAATGAGAGTGTGAAAGACAGACAGATAGAGAGAGACAATCAGAGCGAGTGAATGAGAAAGAAATACAGAGCGATAGAAAGGTGGGCTCTCTCGATTCTACTCTGTCTTGCTGTCTCTGTCTCTGTTTCTCTCTCTGTCTCTCTCCCTTTTGCTGTTTGTCTCCCTGCCTGTGTGTGTGTGTCTCTGTCTCTCTCTGTCTCACTGTCTCTCCCTGTTTCTCTGTCTCCCTGCCTGTCTCTCTCCCTCTCTCTCTCTCTCTCTCTCTCTCTCTGTCTCTGTCTCTCTCTGTCTCCCTCTCTCTCTCTGTGATGTATTTTGACACACCACCGATGTACGCACCCTGACTCTCGTTGCATTAAGGACCCAATATAAAGGAGAATATTTTTGATTTTCATTTCACCCTTGGTGTTTTTGGAACTCAGGTGGGATTCAGGCGGCCAGGTTAAAGAGGTTTCAAGGCAAACCTGTTGTGTATTCAGAGTATTTCTGGGCAGGGATCAAAGCAAATTGGATCCTTGGCTAATGATCCCCACACACAGTGTCTGTTTACAGTGGCAACAAAGAGAGCTCAGTTATTGAGGGGAAGGTTTCAGAGGCATGAAAGAGATGGCCAGTGTTTCTGGTGAGACCTGCACTTCCGTCTCTGAAATAACTCGTACAAGTGCAATTCCCCGATAGCCAGGAATGAAAGAAGAACTCTTGGTCGCAGGAGTCCCGTGCTACGGATAACAATATTTAAACTATCTCACCCTGTCACTTTAGAAGTCCTTTGACTCAACGATTCCATTGTTGGATAGCCGCTGAGAATTTGCCCGTTCTGAATGGTGAAATTGAAGGTCGTACAGTATCAGGCAGCTTTGACTCCCCATCTCTGCAGTACCAAAGCCCACACTGTATAAAGCTCCCATTGTAGACTGAAGTCTCCGGTTATAATGGTCTTTATCTGGAGTCACTTGAGATCGGTCCCAAATGGAACAGTCAAAAGCCACAGACAAGGTCATGACTCAGGCTGGTGGAGGTCATTGGAGTTTAGTTTAGTTTTTGTTTAGTTTAGAGACACAGCGTGGAAACAGGCCCTTCGGCCCACCGAGTCCACGCCGACCAGCAATCACCCGTTCACACTAGTTCTGTGTTATCCCACTTTCTCATCCACTCCCTGCACACTGGGGGGCAATTTACAGAGGGGACGATTAACCTACAAACCCGCACGTCTTTGGGATGTGGGAGGAAACCGGAGCACCCGGAGAAAACCCACGCGGGTTACAGGGAGAAACGTGCAAACTCCACACACACAGACACACAGAAAGCATCTGAGGTCAGGATCGAACCCGCAACTCTGGTGCTGTGAGGCAGCGGTTCATTTTCAGGTACAAGAAGACATGGTTAGATCCTTAGGGGCGGCACGGTGGTGCAGCGGTAGAGTTGCTACCTCACGGCGCCAGAGACCCGGGTTCCATCCCAACTACGGGTGCTGTCTGTACGGAGTTTGTACGTTCTCCCCGTGACCTGCGTGGGTTTTCTCCGGGTGCTCCGGTTTCCTCCCACACTCCAAAGACGTGCAGGTTTGTAGGGTAATTGGCTTGGTGTAAATGTAACTTGCCCCTTGTGTATGTAGGATAGTGTTAGTGTGCCCGGCCCTCCTCTCACCATTACCATCAGGCAGGAGGTACAGAAGCTTGAAGGCCCTCACCACCAGGTTCCTACATCCATCAGGGTCCTGAACCGACCCACACGCCCGTAATCCCACCTCAGCAACGCCACACGGCTGTTTCTAATTATGTTTTGCATCAATTTATTTTGCAGTCTTTTTAGTTTAGTTTAGTTTACAGATACAGCGTGGAAACAGGCCCTTCGGCCCACCGGGTCCGCGCCGACCAGCGATCCCCGCACACTAACACTATCCTACACCCACTGGGGACAATTTACAATTTTACCAAAGCCAATTAATCTACAAAACCTGCACGTCTTTGGAGTAGAAGGATGAGGGGGGATCTTATTGAAACATATAAGATAATTAGGGGATTGGACACATTAGAGGCAGATAACATGTTCCCAATGTTGGGGGAGTCCAGAACAAGGGGCCACAGTTTGAGAATAAGGGGTAGACCATTTAGAACGGAGATGAGGAAGAACTTTTTCAGTCAGAGGGTGGTGAAGGTGTGGAATTCTCTGCCTCAGAAGGCAGTGGAGGCCAGTTCGTTGGATGCTTTCAAGAGAGAGCTGGATAGAGCTCTTAAGGATAGCGGAGTGAGGGGGTATGGGGAGAAGGCAGGAACGGGGTACTGATTGAGAGTGATCAGCCATGATCGCATTGAATGGCGGTGCTGGCTCGAAGGGCTGAATGGCCTACTCCTGCACCTATTGTCTATTGTCTATTGTCACCCGGAGAAAACCCACGCGGGTCACGGGGGGAACGTGCAAACTCCGTAGACAGCGCCCGTAGTCAAAACCGGAGCACCCGGAGAAAACCCACGCGGGTCACGGGGGGAACGTGCAAACTCCGTACAGACAGCGCCCGTAGTCAGGATTAAACCCGGGTCTTCGGCGCTGTGAGGCAGCAACTCTACCGCTGCGTCACCGTGCAGCTGTTCACTGATGTGCAATTTATATTATTGTGTGTTTGTCTGGGTCCATGGGTACGGAGTTTGTATGTTGCATGATTTCCGTTGTATCTGTAGCTGACCGTACTTACACATATGACAGTAAGCCTGACTTCACATCTGCGATAACAAATTGGTTCTCAAAACAAAACCATACACCTGTTGCTGTTGTACACCAACACCTCTAACATCAAACCCAGATTGTGAAAACAATATCCAGTCTAATTCTCAGTCACAATTGAACTCGAGATGAATTGTGTTCAATAATTTGACAGGTTGACCTGATTTTGACTCTACGACCAACGTGTTATTTTACAACGGATCACTTTACCATTTCATTCCTCATTCTCTCGGTAACTTGCAGTTACATGACAGGGCGAAGAGGGTTATTGTCAATTCAATCACAAGAGGTATATTATATCAGTAAATGTAGCACCAGCACACTAACACTTCTGTGGAGGGTTTCTTTTAATATAAATAAGCCCTGCAGCCTCGGCAGTGAACAAAGAGCCATCTCTTTGTTTCAACCAAAAATGTTTCTCATTCCCAATTGGTTTACCCTTCCCTTTGTTTGATCAATGTCCTGATTTTTAAGCAGTTATATCACTCTTATAGGTAAGAAAGCAAATGCCACAGATGCTGGAAATCCCAAATAAGAACTAGTAAATGCTGAAAATACTCAGTGGGCCGGGCAGCATCTGTGGAAAGAGCAGCAGTAATGTGTGAGGTCGCACGCTAATTAGAGGACTATGGGGTGAGGGCTACACCATATCCTATGTTAAACAGTGATTAAATGTCACAGCGTCAGAGACCCGGGTCCGATCCTGACCGGGCGCTGTCTGTACGGAGTTTGCACGTTCTCCCCGTGACCTGCGTGGGTTTCCTCCCACACTCCAAAGACGTGCAGGTTTGTAGGTCAATTGGCTTGGTATAAATGTAAAACTGTCCCTGGACTGTGTAGTAGGATGGTGCTAGTGTGAGGGGATCGCTGGTTGGCACGGACTTGGTGGGCCGAAGGGCCTGTTTATATCTCTAAAACCCCAAAAAATGTCCATCAATGGTTTCAAAACACTTCCGGCCATCCCGAGTTTAAGCATGTGATAGAATAAAGTAATTTCATATTAATATTTCCCAACAATGCAGGAATTATTTTACATATAAGTTTTAATGTTTACAATAACAAATACATTATGTGACACCTTCCACCAATATATGCAATTATTACAGAAACCTTTCACAGTTTTTTTGTAGAACAAATATTGTCGATACTTAGTTCCTTAGGGGACATGTCAAAAATTGCAAGTTTACAAAGTTAACTGACTTAAGTAATAAAAATCAATAAAGTAACCTTTGAATTATTTAATGCTTACATCATGTGTAAATACATTATAAAATCACATTTCAGAATGATCAGTTGAGAACATAGACTATATATACACATAACTTGCATCAAGATAATATGTTTCAAGACCATTGTGTGCATAGTTTATTTGGTATCATGAACAAAGTCTGAATGAACATTTCACATTTCATAAGTTATACCCAGTTTGCAAAGATGTAACCCGTCACAAGTCTAGAAGGGATAGTTTGCAACTCTGAAGCAAAGGGAAAGGTTTAGATAGGAGCGCAGTGGTAGAGTTGCAGCCTCACAGCGCCAGAGACCCGGGTTCCATCCTGACCAAGGGTGCTGATTGTACGGAGTTTGTATGTTCTCCTCATTGGGTTGATAACTGTCCCATATTAGCCGGGACATCCCGTATTTTGGGCTAAATTGGTTTGCCCCGTACGGGACTGCCCTTGTCCCGTATTAGGCCCTGGGGCAGCGTAGGCCCGGACAGCATAGGCCCCGGCAGCGTAGGCCCGGACAGCGTAATTCCGGAAATTGTAGGCCTGGAGGCATAGCAACCGGCCTCCCGGCCGCCATTGGTGGAGCGGGAGCACGTGGCCGCTGGCTGGGTGAGGTCACGTGGGGCGCGGGGCGGTGACGTCACCTTGTCCCTTATTTGGGAGTGAGATTAGTTGGCAACCCTATCTCCTCGTGAGCTGCGTGGTTTTTCTCCGGGCTCTCCGGTTTCCTCCCACACTCCAAAGACTTACAGGTTTGTCGGTTATTTGACTTGGTATAAATGTATTTTTTAAAATGTCAAATTATCCCCAGTGTGTGTAGGATAGTGTTAATGTGCGGGGATCGCTGGTCGGCAGGGACTGGGTGGGACGAAGGGCCTGTTCTCTAAACTAAACGGCATCTTTTTTACATGTATAGAATGAGCTGCCGGAGGATGTAGTTGAGGCAGGTACTAGAACTACATATAAAAGACATATGTACAGACACATGGATAGGAAAGGTTTTAGAGACATGTGGGCCAAACCCGAGCAGGGGGGGGGGGGGGACACTAATGTAGAAGGGGCATCTTTGTCAGTATGAGCAAGTTGGGCCAAATGGCCTGTTTCCATGCTGTACGACTAGATAACTCGAGATACTTGGCAAGCATTGCATTTTCAAGCAACAGGTAAAGCTGAATACAATGCACATCCCCCTGATATAATCGAAAACCTTTGTTCATAAACATAATGCTTTATATTGCAACTACTTTAACAGATTCATATCCTCCAGCAGCACTCTAAATGCAGGACTTAACACAAGGCAAAGTGTCCTCTGTGATATGTTAAGGTAAGAGTTTAGTTTAGTTTAGAGCTACAGCAGGGATCGCTGGTCAGTGCAGGCCCGATGGGCCGGCAGGGCCTATTTCTGCGCTGTATCTCTAAACTAAACTAAACGGGGCCTTCGGCCCACCAAGTCCGTGCCCACCAGCGATTGCCCATTCACTAGTTCTATCCTACACGCTTTCCGAAAATGTTGCCAGGACTCCAGGGTCTTTGCTCCAGGGAGAGGCTGAACAGGCTGGGATGATGAGGGGTGATATTATGGGGGTGTACAAAATCATGAGGGTAGACCAGGTAGACACACACACACACAGAGTCTCTTGCGCAGAATAGGGGAATCGAGGACATAGGGTTATGGTGAGGGGGAAAAGATTTACCACAGACCCGAGGGGTAAATTTTTTCCACACAGAGCATGGTGGTGTGTGGAACAAGCTGCCAGAGGAGGTAGTTGAGGCTGGGACTGTCCCAATGTTTAAGAAACATTTAGACAGGTGCATGGATAGGACAGGTTTGGAGGGATATGGGCCAAACGCAGGCAGGTGGGATTAGTGTAGATGGGACATGTGGGTGAGTTGGAGGAAGGGCCCGTTTCCATACTGTATCACTCTATGATCAATGGATGACATAGATAGGTGACGTTTCAGGTCGGGACCCTTCTACAAACGGGCTCGAAAGGTCACCTAACCATGTTCTCCAGAGATGCTGCCTGACCCGCTGAGTTACTCCAGCCCTCTGTGTCCCATTAACCCGCTGAAGACCAGAACTACAATATGATATAAAGAATAATAATATAATATAAACTGTACAATATAATAATCCTTTACCAATACAATATGGGAGCAAAACATTGAAGTTAAAATATGACGAGATGTCAATTTGCGTAAGTTATTTGAGCAGAATTAGACCCATCGGCCCATCTAGTCTATTCCGCCATTCAATCATGGCTGATTGATCTTTCCCTCTCAACCCCATTCTCGGCCCTTTGAGTTGCATCGAAGGTAATGACTTCGATAATAATTTAGCCATATAATCTCCTAACGGCACCAAACCACGATTTTACAGACTCCCCCTCTTCTCCCCTCTCCCATCGGGCAAGAGGTACAGAAGTGTGAAAACGCACACCTCCAGATCCAGGGGCAGTTTCTTCCCGGCTGTTATCAGGCAACTGAACCGACCTACCACAACCAGAGAGCAGTGCTGAACTACTATCTACCTCACTGGAGACCCTCGGACTATCCTTGATCGGACTTTGCTGGCTTTACCTTGCACTGAATGTTATTCCCTTTATCCTGTATCTGCACACTGTGAACGGCTCGATTGTAATCGTGTATGGTCTTTCCGCTGTCTAGTTAGCGCGCAACAAAGGCTTATCGCTGTACCTCAGTACATGTGACAATAAACTAAACAGGAAACACCGCAAGCCAGCACACCCAACAAGCTGCATTTGTCCTGGTTAATGATGTTCCATTGGCTTCACCAAGACTGGCTTGGTTGTGCTGGAGTCCTGGTGGAATGCAGATTGGGCAAGTCAACCATCTTGTGGAGGTAGACACAGAGTGCTGGAGTAACTCAGCGGGTCAGGCAGCATCTCTGGAGAGGAGGAATGGGTGACGTTTCGGGACAATGTCCCGCCCCCTCCCCTGACATCAGACTGAAGAAGGGTCTCGACCCGAAACGTCACCCATTCCTTCTCTGCAGAGATGCTGCCTGACCCGCTGAGTTTCTCCAGCATCTTGTGTCTACCTTCGATGTAAACCAGCATCTGCAGGTGTTTTGCTACACATCTTGTTGAGGTCCTCTGCTCTTGAGCAGCGATGCAGCCTCCTGCAGGAATGCCCGATGGTAGAATCGGAAAGTGGCCATGGACCCATCTCTGTGAGGAACCCAACAGGGTTGGAAGGACTTGCAATCCCAACTCCTGGACCAAGCAAGCATCTCCAGTCAGTCAGTCAGTCTGAGGAAGGGTCTCGACCCGAAACGTCGCCCGTTCCTTCTCTCCAGAGATGCTGCCCAGTCTGTCCCGCTGAGTTACTCCAGTATTGTGTGTGTCTGTAGTCAGTCGGTCGGTGGGTCGGTGGGTCGGTGGGTCGGGGATTCACTGGGCCTCGTTGATCCTCAGCAGGCCCAGCTTCCGTAGCGCCTCTTTGCGGGATTCATCCGTGGACCCGCGGCCAGAGAACTGGACGGTGATTCCCTGCGGCCGGAATCCCGACGGCTTTTGGAAGGAGCGGGCGCGCTGCACGGCGGGGGGTTTGGGAGAGTCCATCATCTGAGGGGCCGGTCTGGTGCTGGGCACACGGGTGGGGGGTGGGAGATGGGCAGGGGGTGGGAGATGGGCAGGAGGTGGGAGATGGGCAGGAGGTGAGAGAGGGTGAGGGGGTGGGAGATGGGCGGGAGGTGGGAGATGGTGAGGGGGTGGGAGATGGTGAGGGGGTGGGAGATGGGCAGGAGGTGGGAGATGGGCAGGAGGTGAGAGAGGGCGAGGGGGTGGGAGATGGGCGGGAGGTGGGAGATGGTGAGGGGGTGGGAGATGGTGAGGGGGTGGGAGATGGGCGGGAAGTGGGAGATGGGCGGGAGGTGGGAGATGGTGAGCAGTCGGGGCCACTGCATGGACCTGCTGGGATGGAGCCACCCCACCAATCCTGACCGGCGATCTGAGGCCGTTGGACATCCTGTTGTCCGTCTGGTCCGCGGCCTGTTTGACGGGTGGCGGTGGTGAGACCGGCCCATGGGTGGGATTCACGAAGGAGAAGTTCCGTCTGGAGCTGGGGCTAGATCCTCTCAGCTGCTTCTCCTCAGACTCGATGGCCAAGAGACCGCCATCCCCCAGGTTGGCCAGCACCTGGGCCTTGCGATCCTGCACCTTGACCGCTGCCATGGTGATGGTGTTGTTGTGCTTGTTGGCCACGGAGATGCTGATGTTGGACGGCAGCCTCTGGACGTTTGGGTTTCTCAACGAGACCACCCTGGCCTGGAGGGGAGGGGACACACTGGGCGGCGGCTTCTCCTGGGGAGGGGGCTTCCGCTCCAATGGAGACGTGGGGTGTGGGACGCCATTCTCCACCCGCCCCTCTGCGATCTTCTGAGCGATGACCATGGGTGTTGGCACCGAGCCCGGCGGCTTGGTCTGGCTGCTGGACGCTCGGCCCCTCTCCACAGCGGGTTCCATAGCCCTCGCCATCTCAAAGCTACGTTGTTTCGGCACCCGCGGCGGGGGCAACGGTGGGGGCTGGCTTTCCAGGGGCTTCACCACCCCCCACTGCTCACGGACCTCCTCCGCCTTACACCCTCCTCCATCTTCATCAGCTGCAAGGAAGAGAACACAAAGCAACCATTTAGAAGATGGGAAAAAACTGCAGGTGCTGGTCAAAATCAAAGGTCGACACGAAATGCTGGAGTAACTCAGCGGGTCAGGCAGCATCTCGGGAGAGAAGGAATGGGTGACGTTTCGGGTCCTGACCCGCTGAGTTATTCCAGCATTTGGTGTCTACCAAAAGATGGACTGACTTCAAAGTTGATTAGTGTAGGTGTCAGGGGTTACGGGGAGAAGGCAGGAGAATGGGGTTGGGAGGGAGAGATAGATCAGCCGTGATTGAATGGCGGAGTAGACCTGATGGGCCGAATGGCCTAATTCTGCTCGTGTAACTGATGCAGGTTTGTGGTTTAATTGGCTTCTGTAAAATGCCCCAAGTGTGTGGGATGGGAAACTGGGGTACCACAGAGCTTATGTGAACAGGACTCAGTGGGCCGAAGGGCCTGTTTCTACGCCGTATCTCTAAAACGTAAAGGTTGTATCGAGGGCCGACCAGACAAACAACAGCCAAGAAGGTGCAGCAATGCCTGGGCTTCCTGAGCAGACTGAGGCAATTCACCATTTGACTCTCACAAACCTCCACAGATGTACTGTAGAAAGCACACTGTCGAGTTGCACACAGCTTGGTCTGGGAACAGCTCTGCCCAAGAGCGCAAAACATTGCGGAGAGCCCAGTCCATCACACACACCACACTCCCCACCATTGTAGATGTAGCCCAGTCCATCACACACACCACACTCCCCACCATTGTAGATGTAGCCCAGTCCATCACACACACCACACTCGATGGGCCGAAAGGCCTAATTCTGCTCCTATCACATATAAGCTTAAGGTGAGGCAGTCTGCAGATTCTCGAACCCATAACCCAGGTTCAATCTGTGTGGGGAAAAAAACTGCAGATGCTGGTTTAAATCGAAGATAGACACAAAATGCTGGAGTAACTCAGCGGGTCAGGCAGCATCTCTAGAGAGAAGGAATGGGTAATGTTTTGGGTCAAGACCCTTCTTCAGATTGATGAAGGTCTCGACCCGAAACGTCACCCATTCCTTCTCTCCAGAGATACTGCCTGACCCGCTGAGTTACTCCAGCACTTTGTGTCTACCTTCATTCTGCGTGGAGTTAGTTTGCTGCCTGTGAGGAGTTTGTACCTCCCTGTGGCCACGTGGGTTTCCTCCCGGTTTAGTTTAGAGATACAGCGCAGAAACAGGCCCTTCGGCCCACTAGTGTAGATGGGCCAGCACAGGCAAGTTGGGCCGAAGAGCCTGTTTCCACACTGTATGACCCCATGACTATGAGGAAGAGCTAGAATGAATTCAGAGATTGAGCCTTGAAGCTGGTGAAACGTGTGGAACGGAGGAAAGTTTGGTCGTTTAACGCACCTGGACATATGTTGAGGTATCTCGGGATGGGCTTTGCAGGCAGGCGGTGAGTCGTCACTAAATCGATGATTTCTTCGCTGGTGGAGTTGGCCCTGGTCGGGGAGGAAGCATCTCTGCTCTTCACGCTGGAGATGGAGCTGTTGTCCTCAAAGTCGTCATTCAGGGAGTCCAGCGTGGTGTCGAAGAACAGAATGCACTCCTGCTCCTCGCGAGACAGGTAGCTGAGGAGCTCATCGTCCTGCACCGGGCAAAACACAACGATTAGACTACGCACCGAAAACCAGACACGTACAAAGTCAGACTACGCACCGAAAATCAGACCACGCACCGGGCAAAACACAACGGTTAGACTACGCACCGAAAACCAGACCACGTACAAAGTCAGACCACGCACAAAGTCAGACCACGTACAAAATCAGACTGCGAACAAAGTCAGACTACGAACAAAGTTAGACTACGCACAAAGTTCTGCAGCATGGTGGCGCAGCGGTAGAGTTGCTGCCTTACAGCGAATGCAGCGTCGGAGACTCAGGTTCGATCCTGACTACGGGTGCTGTCTGTACGGAGTTTGTACGTTCTCCCCGTGACCTGCGTGGGTTTTCTCCAAGATCTTCGGTTTCCTCCCACACTCCAAAGACGTGCAGGTACGTAGGTTAATTGGCTGGGCAAATGTTTTTAAAAATTGTCCCTAATGTGTGTAGGATAGTGTTAATGTGCGGGGATCGCTGGGCGGCGCGGAGCCGGTGGGCCGAAGGGCCTGTTTCCGCGCTGTATCTCTAAATCTAAAGATCTAAAAAATTAGACACGCAAAGTCAGTCACCCTTCACAAGGGCGAGAGTTCACGGATAAGTTTAGTCGAGAAATACAGCGCGGAAACAGGCCCTTCGGCCCACCGGGTCCACGCCGCCCAGTGATCCCCGCACACTAACACTATCCTACACACACTAGGGGCAATTTTTACATTTACCCAGTCAATTAACCAGTCAATTTTTACATTGATACCAAGCCGATTAACCTGTACTTCTTTGGAGTGTGGGAGGAAACCGAAGATCTCGGATTAAACCCACGCAGGTCATGGGGAGAACGTACAAACTCCGTACAGACAGCACCCGTAGTCGGGATGGAACCCGGGTCTCTGGCGCTGTGAGGCAGCAACTCTACCGCTGCGCCACCGTAAGCGTAAGGACGACGGTTTGCGGGACGACTGGAATTGGACACGTTAGAGGCAGGAAACATGTTCCCAATGTTGGGGGAGTCCAGAACCAGGGGCCACAGTTTAAGAATAAGGGGTAGGCCATTTAGAACGGAGACGAGGAAAAACTTTTTCACTCAGAGAGTTGTGAATCTGTGAAATTCTCTGCCTCAGAAGGCAGTGGAGGCCAATTCTCTGAATGCATTCAAGAGAGAGCTAGATAGAGCTCTTAAGGATAGCGGAGTCAGGGGGTATGGGGAGAAGGCAGGAACGGGGTACTGATTGAGAATGATCAGCCATGATCACATTGAATGATGGTGCTGGCTCGAAGGGCCAAATGGCCTCCTCCTGCACCTATTGTCTATTGACTGGAATGGAGATGACAGCTGCAAACGGGCCTTTATGGCCAACTGCAGCCTGGATTGGGAAACGGAGCCAAAACCTGGCGACTCTTGTACTCAGAGAGCTGTTTCTATGCATTGTGTACCTAACCGTGGATCGTACCTATGTATGACAATAATCTTGGTATACGTGATGATAAAGAAACCATTCAACCATTGAAGGTCTCGTCCTGAAACGTCACCCATCCATGTTCCCCAGAGATTCTGCCTGACCCGCTGAGTTACTCCAGCACTCTGTGAAACGTCACCTATCCATGTTCTCCAGAGATGCTGCCTGACCCGCTGAATTACTCCAGCACGTTGTGTCTAACTTTGAAGCTTAGTTTAGTTTAGAAATACAGCGTGGATATCTCGTGACCTAATTCGGCTCCTGTGACTTATGAAGAAGTGTCCTGACCCAAAACGTCACCCATCCACCCCCTCCACAGATGCTGCCTGACCCGCTGAGTTCCTCCAGCACTTTGTGTTTGGCTGTGGATGGCAGCATGTTGGTCGGCGTGGGCACGTTGGGCTAAAGGGCCTGTTTCCACGCCTTATCACGCTGGTGATTATGACTCCATTTTAATCGGGGCATTTGTCCGTGGTTTGCCAGAAGAGTTTAGGAGCAAGGAGGTCCTACTGCAGTTGTTCAGGGCCCTGGTGAGTCCACACCTGGAGTACTGTGTGCAGTTTTGGTCTGCGTAGGTTGGCCAGGTTAACCCCGGGGTGGTGGGGCAGCCGTGTGAGGGGGGGTCGGAGGGGGCACGAGTGGGAACACTCACCGAGTCGGAGTTCCTGGACCTGGAGCTGAAGCCACTGTCCCCGTTGGCCTTCCGTTGCATCCTGTGTATCTTGGAGCTCGGAGAGCGGTCAAAGTTTAACTCTGCGTACAGATTCTCCATTGGCATCTCAGGCCGCTGCAGCGGCGGCGAAGGTAAGACCCTGTCTCCAGACGTGCCCCGTGCAGGGGAATGCACTGTTCTGGGGACGGAAGCAGAGGTGGAAGTTAAACCCTCAGCACACACACACACACACACGCGGGCGGGCGGGCAGGCGGGCGAGACCTTCCACAAGATGATTCTCTCCCCCGCTCAGGAAACCTTGCAGAGAGCAAAGAACAGCACAGAGAAAGACACACAATGCAACTCAGCGGGTCAGGCAGCATCTGTGGAGAACATGGATAGGTGACGTTTCACAGAGTGCTGGAGTAACTCAGCGGGTCAGGCAGCTTCTCTGGAGGGAAAGGATGGGCGATGTTTCAGGACGGTATCCTTCTTAATCATACAGCCTGGAAACAGGGCCTTCAGCCAAACTTTCCCATAGCGACCGAAATGCCCCGTCTCCACTGGTCCCAACCATGTGCCTGCAACATGCAGCATGTCCATACACCATATATCAGACAGCTGAGGAAATTCAGAGTGTCTCTGCGGATCCTTCAGTGCTTCTACTCTGGGGCTGTAGAGAGCATCTTGTCCGGCAACATCACAATCTGGTTTGGGAACAACTCTGCCCAGGACAGGATGGCCCTGCGGAGAGTAGTGCGTTCGGCTGAACGCACCATGGGAACTACACTCGCCCCCCTGCAGGACCTATACATCAGGAGGTGCAGATCCAGAGCCAGCAACATTATGGGGGACCCCTACCACCCCAGCAACGGACTGTTCCAGTTGCTATGGTCAGGCAAACGCCTCCGCTGTCAAGCTGTGAAAACTGAGAGGATGAGACGGAGTTTCTTCCCACAGGCCATCAGGACTGTTAACTCTCATATCACCAGGGACTCGTTTAATTTACTGTATTCATTTATGTTTTGTGTCAAAAAAAAATTTTTCTCTCCTGTTTGTAGTTTAGCACAATCTGCAGGTTTTCATTTCACTGCACATCTTGTATGTGACAAATAAACTTGACTTGACTTGATGTAAAAGGCTCAAATAAATCCAAGTGCCTGTCTAAAAGCCTCTTAAACACCACTATCGTATCTGCCACAACCCCCACCCCTGGCAGTGCGTTCCAGGCCCCCACCCCCCTTGGTGTAAAACAATACTTGTCCCGCACATCTCCTTTAAACGTTGCCCCTCGCACCTTAAAACTGTGCCCTCTGGTCTTTGGTTCAACTGATGTAACACCGCACCACCAGGCCCAACATCCCCTGAGAACCATAGCGAGGGGATAATTACTCTCAACAAGGTGATGAGTTAGGATAGGAGAAACTATAACACTCGAGGGCAATGCTTTATCACCACTAGTGTTGCCAACTGTCCCATATTAGCCGGGACATCCCGTATTTTGGGCCAAATTAGTTTGTCCCGTACGGGACCGCCCTTGTCCCGTATTAGTAGGGTTGCCAACTTCCTCACTCCCAAACACATTAGATTCCTCTCTCACTCTCCCCTTTAAAACCTCTTCACATAACTTAGTTTTTGACAGCTGTCCTGATATCTCTTTGTATTCACAGAATCAATGTTCATCAGCTCTTGGAGCAGAATTAGGCCATTCGTCCCATCAAGTCTACTCCGCCATTCAATCATGGCTGATCTATCTCTCCCTCCTCACCCCATTCTCCTGCCTTCTCCCCATAACCCCTGACACCCGTACTAATCAACTTTGAAGTCAGTCCATCTTTTGGTTGACACCAAATGCTGGAATAACTCAACGGGTTTTGTCTACGTATCTCTGTCTTAAAGATAATCCACTGACTATCCCCGGGATGGCGGGACTGTCATATGAGGAAAGATTGAAAAGACTGGGCTTGTATTCACTGGAGTTTAGATGAATGAGAGGGGATCTTACAGAAACATGTAAAATTATAAAGTGACTGGACAAGCTAGATGCAGGAAAAATTTCCCCAATGTTGGGCGAGTCCAGAACCAGGGGCCACACAGTCTTAGAATAAAGGGGAGGCCATTTAAAACTGAGGTGAGAAGAAACTTTTTCACCCAGAGAGTTGTGAATGTGTGGGATTCTCTGCCACAGAGGGCAGTGGAGGCCAATTCACTGGATGGATTTAAGAGAGAGTTAGATAGAGCTCTAGGGGCTAGTGGAATCAAGGGATATGGGGAGAAGGCAGGCACGGGTTACTGATTGTGGATGATCAGCCATGATCACAATGAATGGCGGTGCTGGCTCGATGGGCCGAATGGCCTCCTCCTGCACCTATTTTCTATGTTTCTGTGTTTCCTGTGTTTCTATGACTTGGCCTCCACAGCTGTCTGTGGCAATGAATTCCACAGATTCACCACCCTATGAATAAAGATCTTTAATCAGACTAAAGAAATTCCTCCTCATCTCCTTCCTAATACCCCTCTTCCCAATATTGGACAAAATGCTTTCAGATGAACCAGTTAAAATATCCAGGGCTGAGCTGGTATCTCTCCATCAAAAGAAAGCCCACATATAAGCTACAAGGTCATATTGACCAACTGAACATCAAAACCAGTCAACTAGTACAACGCACAGACTTTCACACAGCAGCTGAATTTTACTCTGCAGATGCTGGTTAAAATCGAAGGTAGACACAAAATGCTGAAGTAACTAAGCGGGTCAGGCAGCATCTCAGGAGAGAAGGAATGGGTGACATTTCAGGTCGACACCCTCTGGATGGCTTGATTGTAATCATGAAAACTGTAGTTCAGTCTAGTTTATTGTCACGTGTACCGAGGTACAGTGACAATAAACAATACGCTTTTGTTGCGCGCTAACCAGTCAGCGGAAAGACAACACATGGTTACAATCGAGCCGTCCACAGTGTACAGATTCAGGATAAAAATAATGACGTTTAGTGCAAGGTAAAGCCAACAACGTCCGATCAAGGATAGTCCGAGGGTCACCAATGAGGTAGATAGTAGTTCAGCACTGCTCTCTGGTTGTGGTAGGATGGTTCAGTTGCCTGATAACAGCCGGGAAGAAACTGTCCCTGAATCTGGAGGTGTGCGTTTTCACACTTCTGTGCCTCTTGCCCGATGGGAGAGGGGAGAAGAGGGAGTGGCCGGGGTGAGACTGGTCCTTGATTATGCTGCTGGCCTTGCCGAGGCAGCGCGAGGTGTAGATGGAGTCGGTGGAAGGGAGGTTGGTTTGTGCGATGGTCTGGGCTGCTGGCCTTGCCGAGGCAGCGTGAGGTGTAGATGGAGTCGGTGGAAGGGAGGTTGATTTGTGTGATGGTCTGGGCTGCGTCCACAATTCGCTGCGATTTCCTGCAAAGTCTTTTCGCTGACTGGAGAGCACATGACAAAAACCTTTTCAATACCTTGGTACAGGTGACAATGATAAACTAAACTAAACCTTTGATGAAACCGTGAGCTAAATATTGCTGACAGGATAACCTTATAACATTTAACATTACGTGAAGTTTCACTGTTAATTTTTCCAATCTTCATTGCCCATCATTTGCCAGTTTTAGTTTAGTTTAGAGATACAGCCTGGAAAGAGGCCATTCGGCCCACCGAGTCCGTGCCGACCACCGTACACTAACACTATCCTGCACACACCAGGGCAACCAATTATTCTGCAAACCTGCACGTCTTTGGAGTGTGGGAGGAAACCGAAGCACCCGGAGAAAACCGACGTGGTCACGGAGAGAACGTACAAACTCCGCACAGACAGCACCCGTGGTCAGGATGGAACCCGGGTCTCTGGCGCTGTGAGGCAGCAACTCTACCGCTGAGCCACCGTGCCACCCCTAGTTTAGAGATACATCATGGAAACAGGCCCTTCGGTCCACTGAGTCCACGCCGACCACTTTCTCATCCACTCCCTGCACACTAGTGTCGGGACCTAAACTGTCGGGGCCTACAGTGTCCGGGCCTACAGCGTCCGGGCCTAATACAGGACAAGGGCGGTCCCATACGAGACAAACCAATTTAGCACGGAATACAGGATGTCCCGGCTAATACGCGACAGTTGGCAACCGTAGAGACAACTCACACACACATCCACACGCACACACAGAATGTAAATTCATACACACACCGTACACTTCATTCAACAAAGTTATTTATTTGACTATCGTGCAATGAAATGCATAACCTTCAATCTGGCACCTTAGGCCTGAAATGCTTAATATTATAATTACACCTCTGGGTGAATAAACCATAATTATTTCAACAATCCAAGAGCCCAGATCTACTTAATCTAACATAACAAACCGCTAGGGCTGAAACGATTTAAAACCGGAATCCAGGTCACCACACCCAGTGTTCAGTCGGCCAGTTAACTAAGAGTTGCTTTCTTTGAGGCGTTCTAATGCCCTGGAGTGCACCAATTACCAGCAAAGCACCATTCCTAATCCTCCAACCTACCTCATTGCACACCTTGCACTTTTTATTTTATCTGCGCTTTCTTTGCAGCTATGACGCCGTAACACTACATTAGGTTTAGTTTAAAAGACAGTATCCGGGCCTACTGCGGCCCCCGGGCCTACAGTGTCCGGGCCTACAGTGTCCGGGCCTACAGTGCCTGGGCCTACACTGTCTGGGCCCACAGCGCGCCCCCCCCTCCCCCAGGGCTTAATACGGGACAAGAGTGGTCCCGTAAGGGACAAACCCAATTTAGCCCACAATACGGGATGTCCCGGCTAATACGGGACAGTTGGCAACCCTTCCCTCTCACCTTCAAGCTGTGCCCTCTAGTCCTGGCCATTTCCACCCTGGGGGCAAGGGTTGTGACTAATGAGTACCCTGGATAAGCATCTTTAAGATAAGCTAGACATTCACAGCTGGTGTGAAATCCACTTCCATCGATGAAGAGTTATGGCTTTGTGATGGGACAAACAAGCTTATCTCATCTCCCACATAAACCGCAGCACCTGCACAAACAGGTATTCCAGGCTCAGAGGAGAACGTTTCCTTTATTTTTTATATTCAACAGCAAGAGTAAACCTCAACCACAATGGCGCGGCACAATGGCGCGGTGGGTAGAGCCTCTGTCGTACCACGCCGGAGACCCGGGTTCCATCCTGACCTTGGGTGCTGTCTGTGTGGAGTTTGCACGCTCTCCCGGTGACCGCGTGGGTTCCCTCCGGGTGCTCCGGTTTCCTCCCACATCCCTAAGACGTGCGGGTTTGTGGGTTAATCGGCCCCTCTGTAAATTGTCCCCTAGTGTGTAGGGAGTGGATGAGAAAGTGGGATAACATGGAACTAGTGTGAATGGGGGATCGATGGTCAGCATGGACTCGGTGGGCCGAAGGGCCTGTTTCTTTCCTTCAATTCAATTCAATTCAATTGTGAGGTGTTGCACTTTGGGAGGCCAAATGCCTTATCGCGAAACAAAACTATACTAAACAGAGATCGGGGCTTACACAAAAGCATTGTGTTAATGAATTTAAAGCAACATCATAGTCATTTATTGGATTCGATTCCACACTGCACAGTACAAAGATACACACAGGGTGCTGGAGTAACTCAGCGGGTCAGGCAGCATCTGTGGAGGACATGGATAGGTGACGTTTCACAGAGTGCTGGAGTAACTCAGCGGGTCAGGCAGCATCTGTGGAAAAGATGGATAGGTGACGTTTCACAGAGTGCTGGAGTAACTCAGCAGGTCAGGCAGCATCTGTGGAGGACATGGATAGGTGACGTTTCACAGAGTGCTGGAGTAACTCAGCAGGTCAGGCAGCATCTGTGGAGGACATGGATAGGTGACGTTTCACAGAGTGCTGGAGTAACTCAGCAGGTCAGGCAGCATCTGTGGAGGACATGGATAGGTGACGTTTCACAGAGTGCTGGAGTAACTCAGCAGGTCAGGCAGCATCTGTGGAGGACATGGATAGGTGACGTTTCACAGAGTGCTGGAGTAACTCAGCAGGTCAGGCAGCATCTGTGGAGAAGATGGATTTCAGGTCGGGACTCCTGTACAGACTGAAGGGTCTGTTTCGGCATTGTATCTCCAAGGTCTAAAGTGAAGAAAGATATCTTCCTGACCTGATTAATTCAGGAGTGGTGCATCACGAGTTCCCTCCCTTGACAAAACAAAAGAGATTTTGTTGGGTGCAGCCACCAAGCCTTGTTGAGAAACCAGAACAATAGACCATCGTCACACCTGTGTTGACTCAGAGAGTCACCCTGCCTACATCAGGCTCAGAAACTAATGCGTCACTCTGCAGATGCAAGGAACTACAGGGGCTAAAGACACAAAGTGAAGGCGGAACGCTATGGTGGCGCAGCGGTAGAGTTACCGCCTTACAGCCAATGCAGCGCCAGAGACCCGGGTTCCATCCCGACTACGGGCGCTGTCTGTACGGAGTTTGTACGTTCTCCGCGTGACCTGCGTGGGTTTTCTCAGAGATCTTTGGTTCCCTCCCACACTCCAAAGACATATAGGTTTGTAGGTTAATTGGCTTGGTAAATGTAAAAATTGTCGCTAGTGTGTGAAGGATTGTGTTAGTGTGCGGGGATCGCTGGTCGGTGCGGACTCGGTGGGCCGAAGGGCCTGTTTCCACGTTGTATCTCTAAACTAAACTCAGCTCAACGGGTCAGCTTGGAGTCTCAAAGTCACACACTACTGAAACAGGCCCTTTGGCCCATCTTCCCCGTGCAGATCAACATGTCCTATCC
This sequence comes from Rhinoraja longicauda, assembly GCF_053455715.1. Taxonomy (NCBI): domain Eukaryota; kingdom Metazoa; phylum Chordata; class Chondrichthyes; order Rajiformes; family Arhynchobatidae; genus Rhinoraja; species Rhinoraja longicauda. Next base: position 2,209,623 of record NC_135975.1, read on the forward strand.
ATGCCGGGGCAGTCAATATCTCTGGAGGACATGCATAGGTGACATTTCAAGTTGGGACCCTTCTTCAGACTAGAGAAAGGCCCCGATTCGAAACGACACCTATCCATGTTCTCCAGAGATGCTGCTATAGTGTGAGACAGCATGGAAACAGGCCCTTCAGCCCAACTTGCCCACATCGACCAACATGCCCCATCTACACTAGTCCCACCTGCCTGCGTTTGGCCCAGATCCCTCTAAACCTGTCCTATCCATGTACCTGTCCAAATGTTTCTTCAACATTACGATAGTCCCAGTCCTCAACTACCTCCTCCGGCAGCTCGTTCCATACACCCACCACCACTCTTTGTGAAATAGTTGCCCCTCAGGTTCCTGTTAAATCTTTCCGGCCTGACCCATAAACCTACATCCTCTGGTTCTTGACTCACTGAGTTACTCCGTGAATCGTCGCCTTGTCGCGGTGGAGAAGCTCGTGTGGTCCTGAGATCCTGAGAGCGATGCCGTCTGGAGCTACGCTCCTGGTAGGGTCACCCATGGCGGTAAGGTCGAAGGGGGGGGGAGGTCCCTGACAAAGAGCGATCCAACCGAGACCTCAATGGTGGAACAGGCGGAGGGAGGATGATGGCTGACTTTAGTGGGGCATCACAACGGCTGGGAAGGCGGATGGATGAAGGCTGCGGCAGAAAAGGGTCCCCGGTCATCTTGGACTCCACGCCACTGGATCCTGACCCAGATCTGTCAAGGACCGTGTGGTGGCTGTCTGTGCACCAGTCTCCCCACGTTAAACAAAGTCACGCACAGGCGTCCGACCCTATGGAGAGGACAGTCACACTCGCTTCCAGTGACCGCCGATGATGGTGATGACTAGCACCTTGTGACTACTTGAATTTAATTCACATGGATGCTCTGGATAACTCACGTGAAGCTCTTGCAGTAAGCAGCCCAACCTGTTGAGCAACTCTTCCTTCTGACGTACGGGTCTTGTTTTATTATTGTCACATGTACCGAGATACAGTGGAAAGCTTTTGTTTGTGTGGTATTAATCAGATCAGATAATACTGTACCCGAGCAAACAAGGAACTACAAACAAGGAACTACAGACAAGGACACAGGGTGCTGGAGTAACTCAGCGGGTCAGGCAGCATCTCTGGAGAAGGAATGCGTGACGTTTCGGTTTGAGATCTTTCTTCAGATGGCAGAGAGAAAAATGATTGGTGGCGTCAGGGCCTGGTTCAGCAACTCGAACGCCCATGAACAAAGTAGACTACAGAGAGTGGTGGACACTGCCTGGTCCATCACACACTGACCTCCCCACCATCGAAGGCCCATCACACACTGACCTCCCCACCATCGAAGGGATCTACAGGAGGTGCTGCCTCAAAAAGGCAGCCAGCATCATCAGAGACCCACACCAGCCTGGCCACACTCTCACTGACCCACACCAGCCTGGCCACACTCTCACTGACCCACACCACCCTGGCCACACTCTCACTGACCCACACCACCCTGGCCACACTCTCATCTCGCTGCTACCATGGGGAGGAAGGTACAGGAGCCTGAAAACCGTGACCTCCAGGTTCAAGAACAGCTTCTTCCCAACAACCATCAGGCTTTTGAACACTACACAACACACGAACCTCAACTATGAACGTCTATGGATCTGGTTGCATTAGGAGTTTGTTGGGCTTTTTTTGCACTGGTACTGGGGGTGCCATTTTAATGATTGTTTTGTTTATTGTGAATTATCTCATATCATTGCCTGTACAGGTCTGTTATGCTGCTGGAAGTAGGAATGTCATTGTTCTGTTGTTCGTACGTACGACAATGAAACACACTTGCCTTGAAGAGTGAGGAGGGGCAGCTTGAAAGTGTGGGTCACAGAGACAGGCACAAGGAGAATTAGGACTGTACGTATGCACAGCGGAAGGTGACCAGGTCAGTTTAATAGTTTAATAGTCTGAAGAAGGGTCTCGACCCAAAACATCACCCATTCCTTCTCTGCAGAGGTGCTGCCTGACCCGGTATTCTAGTCCTCTTGAAATAAATTTGCTTTTGCCTTGTTATTGTACAAATTTGTGCCAAATTCCTTCAGAGACTACTCATCCAAATTATTCCACAGTCCGTAAAGTCTTTGGGACACTTTGATGTTGTGATAAACCCTGTACTTTACCACAGCGAACTTTAATTTGAAAGGAGTGCAGGAGTAAAAGTTGATTGTGTTATTAAAGTGCAGTCAGGGTTGCCAACCGTCCCGTATTTTGGGCTAAATTAGTTTGTCCCCTTACGGGACCGCCCTTGTCCCGTATTAGTAGGGTTGCCAACTTCCTCACTCCCAAATACGGGACAAAGGGTGACGTCACCGCCCCGCGCCCCACGTGACCTCGCTCAGCCAGCGGCCACGTGCTCCCACTCCACCAATGGCGGCCGCCCGGGCCGGGAGCACGTGGCCGCTGACTGGGTGAGGTCACGTGGGGCGCGGGGCGGTGACATCACCCTTTCTCCCGTATTTGGGAGTCAGGACGTTGGCAACCCTAAGTGCAGTAGACGCACAAAATTAATTGTTAAAATGCACCGATAACTCCGACCTCGAAATGATGACACTGGAAAGTTAATAAAAGACTAAAGGAACATCGTTTGATACCGCTAATCACAGACACAAATAGAAGGGATTATAAACCAATAAATCCTGTAACAATATCAGGTTTAGTTTAGTTTAGAGATACAGCGCAGAGATTGATGGCCCACCGAGTCCGCACAGACCAGCCATCACAGACCAGCCATCACCGCACATCAACACTGTCATACACTAGGGACAATTTGTTTACATGTACACCAAGCCAATTAACCTCCAAACCTGTATGTCTTTGGAGTGTGGGAGGGAACCAGTTTAGAGATAAAATGGGGAAACAGGCCCTTCGGCCCACCGAGTCTGCCCCGACCCACGATCCCTGCACACTAACACTATCCTACACACACTAGGGACAATTTTTACATTTACCCAGCCATTTAACCTGCAAGCCTGCACGTCTTTGGAGCGTGGGAGGAAACGGAAGATCTCGGAGAAAACCCACGCAGGTCACGGGGAGAACGTACAAACTCCGTACAGACGGCGCCCGTAGTCAGGATGAAACCCGGGTCTTTGGTTCTGTGAGGCAGCAACTCAACCGCCGTGCCACCGTGCAGAAAACCTGTCAGATCTAAACAGGTCTGATAGCTCTGTAATCGAGTCTTGTTGAATCATTCTCAACGGAAGTGGAAATAAAAATGTTTATCACCTTGATCGTAAACAGTTGAGACATTATGGAAGGGCCGTTTGGTGGGAAAATTAATGGAAAAGATACTTAGGGACAATATATACAATTATTTGGATAATCAAGGCCTGATTAGAAACAGTCAACATGGATTTGTGCCTGGAAGGTCATGTTTGACTAATCTTCTTGAATTTTTTGAAGAGGTTACCAGGGAAATTGATAAGGGCAAGGCTGTGGATGTTGTCTATATGGACTTCAGTAAGGCATTTGACAAGGTTCCACATGGAAGGTTGATTAAGAAGGTTAAATCGTTGGGTATTAATAGTGAGGTTGCAAGATGGATTCAACAATGGCTGAATGGGAGATACCAGAGGGTAACGGTTGACAATTGTATGTCAGGTTGGAGGCCAGTGTCTAGTGGAGTGCCCCAAGGATCTGTGTTGGGTCCACTGTTGTTTGTCATTTACATTAATGATCTGGATGATGGTGTGGCAAATTGGATTAGTAAATATGCAGATGATACTAAGATAGGTGGAGTAGTTGATAGTGAGGTAGATTTTCAGTCTACAGAGAGACTTGGGCCTTTTGGAAGGGTGGGCTGAAAGATGGCAGATGGAGTTTAATGCTGATAAGTGTGAGGTGCTGCATTTTGGTAGGACAAATCAAAATAGGACGTACAGGGTAAATGGTAGGGAATTGAGGAATGCAGTGGAACAGAGGGATCTGGGAATAACTGTGCATTGTTCCCTGAAGGTGGAATCTCATGTGGATAGGGTGGTGAAGAAGGCGTTTGGTATGCTTGCCTTTATAAATCAGAGCATCGAGTATAGAAGTTGGGATGTAATGTTGAAATTGTACAGGGCATTGGTGAGGCCGAATCTGGAGTATGGTGTGCAGTTCTGGTCGCCAAATTATAGGAAGGATGTCGACAAAATGGAGAGGGTACAGAGGAGATTTACTAGAATGTTGCCTGGGTTTCAGCATTTAAGCTACAGAGAGAGGTTGAACAGGTTGGGTCTTTATTCTTTGGAGCGTAGAAGGTTGAGGGGGGACTTGATAGAGGTTTTTAAAATTATGAGAGGGACGGACAGAGTTGACGTGGGTAGGCTTTTCCCTTTGAGAGTGGGGAAGATTCCAACAAGGGGACATAGCTTCAGAATTGAGGGACAAAGGTTTAGGGGTAACATGAGGGGGAACTTCTTTACTCAGAGGGTTGTGGCTGTATGGAATGGGCTTCCGGTGGAAGTGGTGGAGGCTGGCTCGATTTTATTATTTAAGAGTAAATTGGATAGGTATATGGATAGGAGGGGATTGGAGGGTTATGGTCTGAGTGCAGGTAGATGAGACTAGGTCAGGGAGAATGGTCGGCGTGGACTGGTAGGGCCGGACAGGCCTGTTTCCATGCTGTAGTTGTTATATGGTATATGTTATATGTTAAAGAACAAATGTGAAGAAACATGCCATTTATGTTAGAATTTAGTCCCGGGACTTCGATTGTTGAATTGCCATGTCTCCAATGACTCTTACAAACTCCCAACACACACACCACACTCCTCACCATTGTAGATGTAGCCCAGCCCATCACACACACCACACTCCCCACCATTGACTCCATCTACACTTCACGCTGCCTCGGGAGAGCAGCCGACACGATCAAAGACTTGTCCCACCCCCGTCATTCCTTCTCCCCGCTCCCGTCCGGCAGAAGGTACAGAAGCTTGAAAGTGCGCACCACCAGACTCAGGGACAGCTTCTTCCCCTCTGTTATCAGGCTTCTGAACGGCCCTTCCATAAGCTGGGGTACTGTCCGATTCACCTCTACCCCATTGCGGACATTGGACTTTGTCTGTGGAACTGATGCGCTACAATGCTGAGAACTATATTCTGCACTCTATATCTTCCCCTTTGCTCGACCTGTTGTACTTGAGTTTGACCTGATTGTATTTATGTATAATATTATCTGATCTATTTGGACAACACGCAGAACAAAGCCTTTCACTGTACCTCGGTACATGTGACAATAATGAACTTAAACCTAAAAGGGTGAAACAGAGATACCAATACTTTGCTTCAAACTGGTATCTTCGAGAGAAGATAGACACAAAATGCTGGAGTAACTCAGCAGGACAGGCAGCATCTCTGGAGAGAAGGAATGGCTGACGTTCAGGGTCGAGACCCTTCTTCAGACCGAGAGTCAGGGGAGGGAAACATAAAGATATGCAAGGGAAAGGTGTGAAAACACAGAATCAAAGGGTATGCTGCTAAGGAAATGTAGAATGGATCATTGTGAGGTGAGGGGAAAGTGACAACGAGGCACACAACTAATAACATTTAATCAGGAGCACGGTGAAACTAGTTGGAGAACTAGAGTGGGGAGGGATGGAGAGAGAGGGAAAGCAAGGGAAAGAAAAGTCAATGTTCATACCGCTGGGGTGTAAGCTGCCCAAACAAAATATGAGGTGCTGTTCCTCCAATTTGTGCTGGGCCTCACTCTGACAGTGGAGGAGGCCCAGGACAGAAAGGTCAGTGTGGGAATGGGCGGGGGAGTTAAAGTGCTGAGCCACCGGGAGATCAGGTAGGTTCAGGCAGACTGAGCAGAGGTGTTCAGCGAAACGATCGCCGGGCCTGCGCTTGGTCTCAATTCACAATAGGTGCAGGAGTAGGCCATTCGGCCCTTCGAGCCAGCACCGCCATTCAATGTGATCATGGCTGATCATTCTCAATCAGTACCCCGTTCCTGCTTTCTCCCCATACCCCCTGACTCCGCTATCTTTAAGAGCTCTATCTAGCTCTCTCTTGAATGCCAGAGTGGGTGTCCACAACTGGAACAGCGGATACAGTAGCTGAGGTTGGAGGAGGTGCAAGTGAACCTCTTAGATATCTTAGGGAGATTCTATTTAAATATATTTGTCGGTGCGTGAAACGTGGTGATGTTTGTGTACTGCCCAGGTGGGACCTGCTGCAGGATTTCACCGGGCTGTTGGCAAAACAAAGCATTTCGTGCACCTAGGTACATGTGAGAATAAAGTATCATTGGATCAAAGTCTCTTGGTGGAGTCTTTAACCCACAACTTCAGACCCAGACAAGAATGTCTGAACTGTGGCTGATTACAGGTCTGTAAATCACCACCAACTACTGTGTAATATTCACTGGCACGTCTGCACATGAAACATGATCTGTTTTGATTTTTTAATATTGTGGCTTTTGATTCCTTTGTATGTAAATCACTTTAAATTAATTCAATATGTGTAATCTTTCAGCACACTGTCTATAAAGACGTTAGGAGTTCACTATTGTATGCAATCTTCACAAATGTCTTTAGTCAGAGGGTGGTGAATCTGTGGAATTCATTGCCACAGACGGCTGTGGGGCCAAGTCAGTGGGTACTTTTAAGGCGGATGTCAGGGGTTATGGGGAGAAGGCAGGAGAATGGGGTTAGGAGGGAGAGATAGATCAGCCGTGATTGAATGGTGGAGTAGACTTGATGGGCCGAATGGCCTAATTCTGCTCATATCACTTATGACCTTATAACCAAATCCTCCCAGGTCCATTAGAAAGATAAACAAACCAGAACAGCCCAGGAAACGGTATACATTTTAGGCAAAGATAGCATGGTGAGAACTTGGAGGGAGTGCAGTGTAGGTTTACTAGGTTAATTCCCGGAATGGCGGGACTGTCATATGTTGAAAGACATGAGCGACTAGGCTTGTATACACTGGAATTTAGAAGGATGAGAGGAGATCTTATCGAAGCGTATAAGGTTATTAAGGGGTTGGACACGTTAGAGGCAGGAAACATGTTCCCAATGTTGGGGGAGTCCAGAACCAGGGGTCACAGTTTAAGAATAAGGGGTAGGCCATTTAGAACTGAGATGAGGAAAAACTTTTTCAGTCAGACAGTTGTAAATCTGTGGAATTCTCTGCCTCAGAAGGCAGTGGAGGCCAATTCTCTGAATGCATTCAACGGAGAGCTAGGATAGCAGGGATGCTCGGCACGTTCGTTGGTGACTTTGTCCTGCCAAACAACTCCCAGGATGTGGCTTGGACACGTACACAGGGTGGACAATGGGCGCACGCCCACACACGTGCTTTACGGGGAGGCTGCCAATGCTCGCAGACCAAGAGGAAGGCCCAAGTGGAATTGTCTGCCTCAGAAGGCAGTGGACGCCAATTCTCTGAATGCATTCAAGTGAAAGCTAGATAGAGCTCTTAAGGATAGCAGAGTCAGGGGGTATGGGGAGAAGGCAGGAACGGGGTACTGATTGAGAATGATCAGCCATGATCACATTGAATGGTGGTGCTGGCTCGAAGGGCCGAATGGGCCTCCTCCTGCACCTATTGTCTATTGTCTATTGTTAAAGCTCCGCTGCACTGACACAATTAAAGGGGACATGACAAGCTTCAGTGTCCACACTGACAACTGGGGAGCGGCTGCTGAGGACTGCGGAGGGTGGAGGAAGGACCTCCAGGCAGGCGTGAGACATCACCGCAGCATGTGGTTCACGACCCTGAGGCACAGGCACCAATGTGGCCAAAGACAGCAGCCACGGACAGGCTCCCCAGAACAACGACCAGAGAAGACCACACCTGTGGAAGGATCTGTCTGTCACGGACAGGCCCAGTCTCTCACACAACCAAACGTAATCACAGATGATAAACCCCCCTCTCCACGCAGGGCAACGCCGAGCCTCACCATCGCCTCCCGCAGATGGACGGATGCCTGAGGACCTGGACTTGCACCCGGTTCCCCCCTCCCCCACCCCTTCCACCTACATTCCTTCCTCTGGCTTCACAATTCACAGCTCCTCTGTCCTTATCACCCACCTTTAGTCTTCTCATCTCTGGCCCTTGTCCAACCACCTGCCTTTCCAAAACTCCCGAGACTGTAGACAGATTGGTATAAGAAAGTAACTGCAGATGCTGGTACAAATTGAATGTATTTATTCACAAAATGCTGGAGTAACTCAGCAGGTCAGGCAGTATCATTCCTTCTCTCCCGAGATGCTGCCTGACTCTCAGACTGAAGAAGGGTCTCGACCCGAAACGTCAATTATTCCTTTTCTCCAGAGATGCTGCCTGACCCGCTGAGTTACTCCAGCACTCTGTGAAACGTCACCTATCCATGTTCTCCAGAGATGTTGCCTGACTCGCTGAGTTGCTCCAGCACTCTGTGAAACGTCACCTATCCATGTTCTCCACAGATGCTGCCTGACCCGCTGAGTTACTCCAGCACTCTGTGAAACGTCACCTATCCATGTTCTCCACAGATGCTGCCTGACCCGCTGAGTTACTCCAGCACATTGAGTCAACATAGGTTTGACTTCAGTTGCAATTAACAAGTCCAGTGGGTGGAGAGACACACATTCCTGACATTCTTATGTATGTTCGTTATTTTTGATGGGCCCACCTCTTTCTACAGACAGCGTTTAAGAGCTCGGAGCCTACACCACTTAAATACTTTCCTTTGTAATGAAAGCCTAACGTCTGTCTGTCTGCCTGATGAAAGAACAAATCGTTTTCCAATTAAGTGGAGACACAAGACAGGGCAGATGTTGGTACCTTGAGCAAAACACAGAGTGCCGGAGTAACTCAGTGGGTCAGCGGGAATTTAGAAGACTGAGGGGGGATCTTATTGAAACATATAAAATTCTTAAGGGGTTGGAGAGGCTAGATGCGGGAAGATTGTTCCCGATGTTGGGGAAGTCCAGAACCAGGGGTCACAGCTTAAGGATAAAGGGGAAGTCTTTTAGGACCGAGATGAGAAAACATTTCTTCACACAGAGAGTGGCGAGTCTGTGGAATTCTCTGCCACAGAAGGTAGTTGAGGCCAGTTCATTGGCTATATTTAAGAGGGAGTTAGATGTGGCCCTTGTGGCTAAAGGGATCAGGGGGTATGGAGAGAAGGCAGGTACAGGTTACTGAGCTGGATGATCAGCCATGATCATATTGAATGGCGGTGCAGGCTCGAAGGGCCGAATGGCCTACTCCTGCACCTATTTTCTATGTTTCTATGTCAGGCAGCATCTCTGGAGAACATGGATAGGTGACGTTTTGAGTTGGGGCCCTTCTTCAAATCGAGTTACTCCAGCACTTTGTGTCTTTTTCCGCAAACCAGCATCAGCAGTTCTTTGTTCAAAGGCGATGGGTGGATACAGATGTGGAGGGGGATTCAATCAGCAAATGGGTGGAGAAAGTGACAAAGGCCAGATGTGCAAAGGAGACAAGCGTGAGTTAGATAAGTGGAAAGATTTAATAGGAACACAAGAGGCAACTTTTTCCATTAAGATGGTGCTGGGTGCATGGAACGAGCTGCCAGAGAAGGCAGGGACGATAACAGCATTTAAAAGATATCCGGACAGGTAAATGGATAGGAAAGGGCCAAATACAGGCAAATAGCTTAGATGTGGCATCTTGGTCATTCAGCATGGATGGGTTGGTCATTCAGCATAGTGGGTGTGGTTGCCAACTGTCCCGTATTAGCCGGGACATCCCATATTTTGGACTATATTGGTTTGTCCCGTATGGGACCGCCCTTGTCCCATATTAGGCCCGGGGGGCGTTGTAGGCCTGGATGCTGTAGGCCCAGATGCTGCAGGTCCGGGGGCCACAGTAGGCCAAGGGGACACTGTAGGCCCAGACGCTGCAGGCCCGGGGGCCACAGTAGGCCAAGGGGACACTAGGCCCGGACACTGCAGGTCCAGGGGCCACAGTAGGCAAAGGGGGCGCTGTAGGCCCAGACGCTGCAGGCCCGGGGGCCACAATAGGCCAAGGGGACACTAGGCCCGGACGCTGTAGGCCCAGATGCTGCAGGTCCGGGGGCCACAGTAGGCCAAGGGTACACTGTAGGCCCGGACAGTGTAGGCTAACGGAATGTGTTTGGGGAGCAGGGCCGAGTGTGTTCGCCTTCTATAGGTTGCCTAGCAACCCGCCTACCGGCCCGGACGGCCACCATTGGTGGAGCGGGAGCGCGTGGCCGCTGGCTGGGTGAGGTCACGTGGGGCGCGAGGCGGTGACGTCACCTTTTGTCCCGTATTTGGGAGTGAGGAAGTTGGCAACCCTAAGCATGACTCCATGACTGAAATGAGACGGGTGACGTGTGTGTGAAGCTGGAGGGACGGATATCATCAGTGAACTGTTGCAGCATAAATAACAACAACACAAAACATAAATATTCATGGCATTGCTCAAAGCTGCCTATGTGGCACCCAAAATTAAAATATCAATGGGGTTCTTAGATCTTGCAAGCAGGACTCTTCAAATGCGTACACAAGGAACTGCAGATGCTGGTTTACAAAAGAAGACAAAAAAGTGCTGGAGTAACTCAGCGGGTCAGGCAGCATCTCTAGAGAACGTGGATAGGTGACGTTTCGGGTCGGGACCCTTCTTCAGACTGATTGTAGTGGGTTGGGGGGGGGGAAGGAAAGAAAGCTGGAAGAGAGGTGGGGGCGGGACAAAGCCCGGGCGAGTGATAGGTGTATACAGGGGAGGGGTAGGGTTTCGCTGTTCCCCCACCTCCATGCACACCCATTGCTCCATCTTCCGTCCTCCCTCTTTCCCCTTCCACCTCCTCCTGCCGACCAACATGTCCCACCTGCCCACATTGGGCCCATATCCCTCTAAACTTGGCCCCCCAACTTCTGTACTCACCCCGGTCACTCCCTCTTCCCCTCTCTCCCATGAGGCAAGAGGTACAGATGTGTTTGGTGGGCCCAGTGTTGATGCCAGCCCCTTTTGTTCTTGGTTCTTGGTCCTCCAAAATATTCCAAATGGAATTTAAACTGGAGGTGGTGGAGTATGGACTGTCATTTGTTGAAAGACTGGAGCGACTAGGCTTGTATACACTGGAATTTAGAAGGATGAGAGGAGATCTTATCGAAACATATAAGATTATTAAGGGGTTGGACACGTTAGAGGCAGGAAACATGTTCCCAATGTTGGGGGAGTCCAGAACAAGGGGCTACAGTTTAAGAATAAGGAGTAGGCCATTTAGAACGGAGATGACGAAACACTTTTTCAGTCAGAGAGTAAGTTGTGAATCTGTGGAATTCTCTGCCTCAGAAGGCAGTGGAGGCCAATTCTCTGAATGCATTCAAGAGAGAGCTAGATAGAGCTCTTAAGGATAGCAGAGTCAGGGGGTATGGGGAGAAGGCAGGAACGGGGTACTGATTGAGAATGATCAGCCATGATCACATTGAATGGTGGTGCTGGCTCGAAGGGCCGAATGGCCTCCTCCTGCACCTATTGTCTATTGTCTAAGCAGGAAGGGCTTATTGGAGAAGAGCTGCCTTAAATATAGTTGCGTCTGGTTGAGTAACTACAGTAGGGTGAAGACTATTCCGTGCTTTCATTGTACGAGGGAAGAATAAATTGCTGTACATATTTGTCTTGGTAGCTGGTATCTCAGATTGAATCGAATGCCCTCGTCTGTTCCTGATAGGCTTGGGTTTGATGTGGTCATCTATGTCGAGCTGACCATTTATTATTTTGTAAAAACAGGTCAAACGGTGGGCTTTACGTCTGTCTAGGAGAGTGTTCCACCCCAATGAATTTAGAACCCTCTCACACGGTGGCACAACGGTAGAGTTGCTGCCTCACAGCGCCAGAGACCCAGGTTCCATCCCGACTACGGGCGCCGTCTGTATGGAGTTTGTACGTTCTCCCTGTGACCTGCGTGGGTTTTCTTCGAGATCTTTGGTTTTCTACCACACTCCAAAGACGTACAGATGTAGGTTAATTTATTTGGTGTATGTATAAATTGTCCCTAGTGTGTGTAGGATTGTGTTAGTGTGCGGGGATCGCTGGTCGGCACGGACTCGGTGGGCCGAAGGGCCTGTTTGTGCGCTGTATCTCTAAACTAAACACTACAGAGTCTCACGGTGGCAGTCTCTCTCCGCCACGCCCAAACAAACACCATTATATCTCAGGGCAAAACACGACAACTGAAACGTCACCTAGCCATGTTCTCCAGAGATGCTGCCTGACCCGCTGAGTTACTCCAGCACTCTGTGAAACGTCACCTAGCCATGTTCTCCAGAGATGCTGCCTGACCCGCTGAGTTACTCCAGCACTCTGTGAAACGTCACCTAGCCATGTTCTCCAGAGATGCTGCCTGACCCGCTGAGTTACTCCAGCACTCTGTGTCTTCCTTTGCCTATCCAAATGTTTCTTAAACTCCACTATCGTAACTGTCTCTATCACAACCCCTGACATAATAACGTTCCAAGCCCTTCGGCCCACCGAGACCGCGCCGACCAGCGATCCCCACACACGAACACTATCCTACACACACTGGGGACAATTTACAATTTTACCAAGCCAATAAGCCTATCCCTTCATTCTCTGCATGTCCAAGTGCCCATCCAAAAGCCTCTTATATCCGCCTCCACCACCATGCTGGCAGCATTTAAGAGGCTTTTAGATAGACATGGATATGCAGGTCTGCCCAAGACCCTAAGAAGGTACAGTAGCTTGAAAGCACACACCACCAGACTCAGGAACAGCATCTTCCCCTCTGTTTCTGAACGGCCCGTCCATAAGCTAGGGTAGTCCGATTCATTTGCATTATCCCCCTCACCTGTATCAAACTGCTACCTGCCCTCTCACCATTTCCAGCTCCCTTCCCATTGAGACCTAAAACGTCACCCATTCCTTCTCTCCAGAGATGCTGCCTGTCCCGCTGAGTTACTCCAGCTTTTTGTGTCTATCTTCGGTGTAAACCAGCATCTGCAGTTCCTTCCTACACTCTGGTTGAATAACTGATTTGACTGTGATACAGTACTGACAGAATGCATTAGCGATGCCCCTCTGCAAGGCACATTAACACAACACACCTTGAAGCAAAGCTAACAAATCAGGTCAAACCAGCAAATGATACCATGGTGTGTGTACCAAGGTGAATCATCATGATTCCACATAATAAATGTGCAATCTCATACCAATAAATGTCGCACCTTGGTAGCCTGATGAAGACTAACATGATCTGCTAGACAAAAAAAAAACAAAGTGCTGGAGTAACTCAGCGGGTCAGACAGCATCTGTGGAGAACATGGATAGGTGACGTTTCACAGAATGCTGGAGTAACTCAGCGGGTCAGGCAGCATCTGTGGAGAACATGGATAGGTGACGTTTCAGGTTGGGACAGTGTAAGCTAATGTGACACAAAGTGAAAATACTACAGTTATTGGAAATCCAAAGTAAATCCGGAAACTATTGAAACCTACTGTGGATGGCTTGATTGTAATCATGTATAGTCTTTCCAATGACTGGATAGCACGCAACAAAAGCTGTACCTCTGCACACAAGTTCATAAGTGATAGGAGCAGAATTAGGCCATTCGGCCCATCAAGTCCACTCCGCCATTCAATCACGGCTGATCTATCTCTCCCTCTCAACCCCATTCTCCTGCCTTCTCCCCATAACCCCTGACACCTGCACTAATCAAGATCTGTCAATCTCCACCTATTTTCTATGTTTTTATGAATTGATCAGCAGAGTATATCTAGGGCAGGTTAAACTGTGTGAACTTAAACACACTGACCCGCGACCCATCACATTTCCACTACATAGGATAGAGACGAAGAACGTGGATGAAGGAACTGCAGATGCTGGTCTACCCTGAAGGTAGACACAAAAGTGCTGGAGTATTAGGGGATTGGACACATTAGAGGCAGGAAACATGTTCCCAATGTTGGGGGAGTCCAGAACAAGGGGCCACAGTTTAAGAATAAGGGGTAGGCCATTTAGAATGGAGATGAGGAAGAACTTTTTCAGTCAGAGAGTGGTGAAGGTGTGGAATTCTCTGCCTCAGAAGGCAGTGGAGGCCAGTTCGTTGGATGCTTTCAAGAGAGAGCTGGATAGAGCTCTTAAGGATAGCGGAGTGAGGGGGTATGGGGAGAAGGCAGGAACGGGGTACTGATTGAGAGTGATCAGCCATGATCGCATTGAATGGCGGTGCTGGCTCGAAGGGCTGAATGGCCTACTCCTGCACCTATTGTCTATTGTCTATTGTATCTCAGTGGGTCAGGCAGCATCTCTGGAGAAAAAGGAATAGGTGACGTTTCAGGTCGAGACCCTTCTTCAGACTGAAGTCTCAAAACTTCAGAAACAATCACAATAATACTTTATTAGCCAATTTTTTTTGCAACATACGAGGAACTTCATTTGCCGTACAGTCATAACGATAAAAAGCATCAAAAGCAAAAGAACGGCTGATGCTGGTCAATATACACACACACACGTACACACACACACACACATACACACACACACACACGCACACACACACCTGAGCCGTTTTCTGAGAAGATATCCACAGATAATATCACCTCGAATTTCACGTTTGGGCAGAGGGAGGTTTACATTTTACACAATGAGTGAGTTTCCATAATAACCCGATCTAAACAACGGCTAAACATCCAGCATCGCAGTTTCAGTCTGAAGAAGGACCCAGAGAGGCAAAGAGTGTTTTATAGTCGTGTGTCCCAGATAGAACAACGAGATTCTTACTTGCAGCAGCACAACACAATATGCAAACATCGATGTGCACAGTAAACAATGTAATAAACGAGAACAAAAAAAGTCCTGACCCCGAAACACCACCCATCCATGTCCTCCACAGATGCTGCCTGACCCGCTGAGTTACTCCAGTGTCTATCCTTGAGATAAACCAGCGTCTGTAGGTCCTTGTTTCCACACTGTAGTGTCAAACCTTAAATCTGTTCAACGAGTTTAAAGACCTCTGCGTTACACTGGCTGGGAGATGCCAAAACGCGATTGCAATCCCACACTGTTGAAAGGTTGTTGTTACAGGTCGAAATTAAGGTTGTGGGGGTAGGTTGGGGGGGGGGGGGGGGGGTTAGGTTGGGGGGGGGGTAGGTTGGGTTGGGGAGAAAATCCGACCCGGGTTGAATGGAGAGTGTTTTTACCTGCAGTTCCTTAGGTTCTTGGAGCGATTGGAAACAGCCAATTCTCTCTGCAAGTGTATCCGAGCACTGTTGTATCGCTGAGTTACTCATTAATTTCCTCACTGGAGCGTCCTCTCATTTCCAGGCAACTGTAGATTTTTTTTTGTGGTCTCTCCCTCCCCCAGCACACACTTAAAGAGAGAGAGAGAGAGAGAGAGAAAGAGAAAGAGAGAGAAAGAGTGAGAGAGTAGAGGATGTCCACACACACAACTAGGACTGCAGTCTCTTGTACACAGGGCGTCTTTAGAGGCGGAGAACTTTTGAAATGGAATGGAAAAATATCTACCCTCTTTAAATGAGAGGTGATATCATCGTTAGCTGCGGTTGCAATGACTGAAAAGAGGGTGTGTGTTAAAATCAGCACATCCCCACCCGTTTCCAAAGTCCCTCTCTTATCTGTGCAAAATCAGTATTCACTTCGTCTGTAAATAAAAATGTCACCTTTAAAAATCGAGATCCCCAAAGCTAAACATCTCAAACATCGCCACCTACTGCTCTGGATTTTTTTTGGATCCAGTTTATTGTTGAGTATAGGAGCAAAGAGGTCCTTCTGCAGTTGTACAGGGCCCTAGTGAGACCGCACCTGGAGTACTGTGTGCAGTTTTGGTCTCCAAATTTGAGGAAGGATATTCTTGCTATTGAGGGCGTGCAGCATAGGTTTACTAGGTTAATTCCCGGAATGGCGGGACTGTGGTATGTTGAAAGACTGGAGCGGCTAGGCTTGTATACACTGGAATTTAGAAGGATGAGTGGGGATCTTATCGAAACATATAAGATTATTAAGGGGTTGGACACGTTAGAGGCAGGAAACATGTTCCCAATGTTGGGGGAGTCCAGAACCAGGGGCCACAGTTTAAGAATAAGGGGTAGGCCATTTAGAACGGAGATGAGGAAAAACTTTTTCAGTCAGAGAGTTGTGAATCTGTGGAATTCTCTGCCTCAGAAGGCAGTGGAGGCCAATTATCTGAATGCATTCAAGAGAGAGCTAGATAGAGCTCTTAAGGATAGCGGAGTCAGGGGGTATGGGGAGAAGGCAGGAACGGGGTACTGATTGAGAATGATCAGCCATGATCACATTGAATGGCGGTGCTGGCTCGAAGGGCCGAATGGCCTCCTCCTGCACCTACTGTCTATTGAGACCAAGCGCAGGCCAGGCGTACGTGGTGGAGCGGGAGTACGTGGCCGCTGGCTGGGTGAGGTCACGTGGGGCGGTGACGTCACCTTGTCCCTTATTTGGGAGTCAGATAGTTGGCAACCCTAGTCGCGGGTACAATGAAGATCTTGCTTGCAAGCACAGGCACACTCCAAAGAAGTGCAGGTTTGTTGATCAATTACCTTTGGTAAGTTGTAAAATTGTCCCTAGTGTGTGTAGGATGGTGTTCGTGTACGGGGCGATCGCTGGTTGGCACGGATTGGGTGGGCCGAAGGGCCTGTTTCCGCACTGTATCTCTAAAGTATAAAATCTGAAGTCTACAGTTCTATGTTCTATCACAGACTCAATGCACCGAACGGCCTCATTTTCCTCTGATTTCTTTTTCTAAACAGTTCTGAATTAAATAATATATACAAAACTCAAGGTTAAAACTCTTCAGTCATTCTCAGCTACTTTTCTGATTCTGAAGAAGGGTCTCGACCTGAAACATTGCCTATTCCTTCTCTCCAGAGATGCTGCCTGACCCGCCGAGCTACTCCAGCGTTTTGTGTCTGTCCACAGCTTCTATTCATTAACTTCTCGAGGTTCTGCTAAATGCCACCAATTTAGCATGGAAATGTGTGCTGTCTCTCCATGACCCATTGTTTACATCAGGCAAATGCAACAATGCACCAGAACCTACAACTTGGGTCGAACTACACACAGTCTGAAGAAGGGTCTCGACCTGAAACGTCACCCATTCCTTCTCTCCTGAGATGCTGCCTCACCGGCTGAGTTACTCCAGCACTTTGTGAATAAATACCTTCGATTTGTACCAGCATCTGCAGTTATTTTCTTGCACATTAGTCATGAAGCAATCCTGAAAGAGATGCGAGCTTTGCCTTAGAAATGTAAATCTTCCCCTCTCCTGCACCTAATGGTAGCTGTAGACATTTTGTTCTGCAGCTAATTGTGCCACATTCCAAAGACGTGCAGGTTTGTAGGTTAATTGGCTTGGTGTATTTGTGAATTGTCCCTAGTGTGTGTGTAGGATAGTGTTAGTGTGCGGGGATCGCCGGTCGGTGCGAACTCGTTGGAGTTCAATCACCCCAAGCAGAGGAGATAAGATCAAACTGTCCCGACACGCACGGCTGGCATTCAGTCTCGATGTTTGCACACCTACTCTGAAATAAACAGGATGGCACTTGTTTAAATCTGTTGTCAACTGGAAGAACCACATTCCTGGTGAGATCAGGACATAAAACAACAGTGTGCCAGTGAAGGACATACAAAGACCTGCAGGTGTGAGGATGTTCACAAGTGATAGGAGCCAGAATGAGTCCATTCGGCCCATCAAGTCTACTCCGCCAAAGATAAGACACAGAAAGCTGCAGTGACTCAGCAAACTGAACAAAGTTTATTTTGATTTTTAACACTCCTGTTCCCTGTCTCCATCAATGGTGTGGATGTGCAGTTTACCAGGGAGTACAAATACCTTGGAGTGTACCTGGACAGTTAACCGGACTGGTCCAGGAACGCTGAGGCCCTGTACAAGAAGGGACAGAGCCGGCTGTATTGTTTGAGAAGGCTCCGCTCCTTCAACATCTGCAGTGAGATGCTGCAGATGTTCTACCAATGCCAGTGGTTGCCAGTGCCATCTTCTTCGCTGCCGTGTGCCGGGGCAGCAGGGCGAAGGCCGCGGGCACCAACAGGACCAACAAACTCATCAGGAAGGCCGGCTCCGTCCTGGGGGCGGAGTAGGATTCACAGGGGGTGGTCTTGGAGGGGAGGATGCTCCTCAAACTGCGGAGCATCCTGGACAATACAGCTCACCCCCTCCATGACACGCTGGCCAACCTGAGGAGCACCTTCAGCAACAGACTGGTCCCACCAAGATGTAGCACAGAACGAACGCCACAGGACATCCTTCTTCCCCGTTGCTATCAAACTGTACAACCCCCTCCCCCTTCTGTCGTGGGGTAGACTGAGACTGACTCCCCTCCTCCCCCCATCTTTGCCCATCCCCAATTATTTCCACTTGTCACTTTAATTTCATGTTCCATGTATCTTGTTGTGTTTCTAAGACTGTTGGCAGATTACTTTCCATCGTATAAATAAAGTTCCATCGTATCGAATCATAAAAAGGCATTGTCTTTCCGCTGACTGGTTAGCACGCAACAAAAGCTTTTCACTGTACCTCGGTACAGGTGACAATAAACTAAACTGAACTATAAAGTGTAACTGTACACCATCTGAACTGTGAAACAAGAGTCAGCCGTTTGAACTCTAGAGTTAGGACAGATCTATATCCTAATTACATCCAGCCACTTTAGTTCTGTAACCAAGACATCGTTATTCAGTAACTATTAATTGTTGTTTAGAACTTATCAATTGACACCCCAGCTCAGTGGTTAGGTTACCAAACTAATACCCATAGGCTTTGATTGTACAGCAGGGGACATGGGTTTGGATTCCACTCTGGTGAATAGAACATAGAAAAGTGTACAGAGCAAAGCACAAAATCACGAGAGGAAAAGATCGGGTAGATGCACAGTCTCTTGCCCAGAGTAGGGAGAATCGAGGACCAGAGGACATAGGTTCAAGGTGAAGGGGAAAGATTTAATAGGAATCCAAGGGGTAACTTTTTCACACAGAGGGTGGTGGGTGTATGGAACAAGCTGCCGGAGGAGGTAGTTGAGGCTGGGACTATCCCATCATTTAAGAAACGGTTAGACAAATACATGGATAGGACAGGTTTGGAGGGATATGGACCAAGCGCAGGCAAGTGGGACTAGTGTAGCTGGGACATTGTTGGCCGGTGTGGGCAAGTTGGGCTGAAGGGCTTGTTTCCACACTGTATCACTCTGTGACTCTATGACAAAGTGTTGGAGGAACTCAGCGGGCCGGGCAGCATCTGTGGAGGGAATACACAGGTGATGTTTCAGGTGAGTCTGATGAAGGGTCCATTCCCTCCACAGTCTGAAGAAGGGTCACCTATTGTTGTTTTTCTCCAGAGATGCTGCCTGACCCGCTGAGATACCCCAGCTTTTTGTGCCCACCCTCCACAGATGTTGCCTGCCCTGCTGAGTTCCTCCAGCACTTTGTTTTTTCCCCCAAAAGATTCCAACACCTGCAGTTCCATGAGTCTTTACAGGAGAGTACAGCACCGGAAGTTCATAAGTTTTAGGAGCAGAATGAGGCCATTCGGCCCATCGAGTCTACTCCGCCATTCATTTATGGCTGTTCTATCTTTCCCTCTCAACTTCTATCTTTCCCTCTGAACCCCATTCTCCTGCCTTCTCCCAGGCCCTTCGGCCCACAATGTCCATGCTGGTTGAGGAATACAAATTCTAATGATTTAATGAACCTTCATGATCTGTCATAAACGGCAGTCTGATTAACCATCGTCTTTGAAGGACAGAGATTTCTCATGTTAAATTGCCCTGGCCTATATGTGACTCAAGAACCGCCAATGTCATAGTTTGGTTTAGTTTAGAAATGCAGCACGGCAACAGGCCCTTCGGCCCACTGAGTCCACGCCGACCAGCTATGCCCACACACTAATACTATCCTACACACACTAGGGACAATTTACATTTATACCAAGCCAATTAACCTATAAACCCGCACGTCTTTGGAGTACGAGTGGAAATCGAGTCAGGGGAAAGTGAAACAAGAGATATAGATGGTGATGTAGAGAGATATAGAACAAACAAGAGATATAGATGGTGATGTAGAGATATAGAACAAATGAATCTAAGATATATCTGTTTCCCTCTCCCAACTCAGTCTGAAGAAGGGTCTCGACTTGAAACATCACCCATCTTGTTTCTCTAGAGATGATGCCTGTCCTGCTGAGTTGCGTCAGACTGAGGAAGTTTGGCATGAACGCCAGCATCCTCACAAACTTCTACAGATGCACCATCGAGAGCCTGCTGACGGGCTGCCTTACAGTCTGGTACGGGAACTGTTCTGCCCACAGCCACAAATCACTACAGAGTGGTGAAGACAGCACAGCACATCACTGGCAACTGTCTCCCGGCCATTCAGGACATTTTAGACAATAGGTGCAGGAGGCCATTCGGCCCTTCGAGCCAGCACCGCCATTCAATGTGATCATGGCTGATCATTCTCAATCAGTACCCCGTTCCTGCCTTCTCCCCATACCCCCTGACTCCGCTATCCTCAAGAGCTCTATCTAGCTCTCTCTTGAATGCATTCAGAGAATTGGCCTCCACTGCCTTCTGAGGAAGAGAATTCCACAGATTTACAATTCTCTGACTGAAAACGTTTTTCCTCATCTCCGTTCTAAATGGCCTACCCCTTATTCTTAAACTGTGGCCCCTGGTTCTGGACTCCCCCAACATTGGGAACATGTTTCCTGCCTCTAACGTGTCCAACTCCTCTCATCCTTCTAAATTCCAGTGTATACAAGCCATTCTCTACCGGCGGTGCCTGCGGAAGGCACGCAGCATCATCAAGGACCACAGCCACCCAGCACGCAGGCTGTTCTCCTTGTTACCGTCAGGCAGACGATACAGGAGTATGGCTGCCCGTACCACCAGACTTAAGAACAGTTTCTACCATCAGGCCATCGGGCTTCTGAAGTCATAAACACATTTCACATCATATATGTTGATTATTTTAATATTGTCTTTTTACCTTACTAATGTCATTTTAATCTTATTTATCCTTGGAATATTACTGCTGAGGTGACCCGTTGTCTTGTCAAATACATTTCATTTGACAGTTGACCCTGTGTCAACCTACATATGACAAATAAAATTATTATTATTATTCATTGTCTCTGGTTGTAAAATAGGGTTGCCAACATCCTCACTCCCAAATAAGGGACAGAGGGTGACGTCACCGCCCCACGTGACCTCACCCAGCCAGCGGCCACGTGCTCCTGGGTCGGGCGGCCGCCATTGGTGGAGCGGGAGCACGTGGCCGCTGGCTGGGTGAGGTCACGTGGGGCGGTGACGTCACCCTCTGTCCCTTCTTTGGGAGTGAGGAAGTTGGAAACTCTACTAATACGGGACAAGGGCGGTCCCGTACGGGACAAACCAATTTAGCCCCAAATAGGGGATGTCCCGGCTAATACGGGACAATTGCCGACCCTAACTCTGGATGTGGAAGTCCCTCTCCAACTGCACCGCGAGGCCGGCATGGTGGCACAGCGGTAGAGTTGCTGCCTCACAGCGCCAGAGACCCGGGTTCCATACCGACCACGGGTGCCGTCTGTACGGAGTTTGTACGTTCTCCCCATGACCTGCGTGGATTTTCTCCGGGTGCTCCGGTTTCCTACCACACTCCAAAGGTGTACAGGTTTGTAGGTTAATTGGCTTGGTGTAAATGGTCCCTAGTGTGTGTTTAGGATAGTGCTAGTATACGGGGGTGACTGCTGGTCGGCGTGGGCCGAAGGGCCTGTTTCCGCACTGCATCTCCAGTGTTGCGGAGATCGAGAAAGCAGCTCACTACTGCCATCTTAAGGGCACTCGGGGATGGACGACAAATCTAGTGACACTTGGATCCAAGAAAATAAATACTGTTACAGGTAGCAGGTGTGTCCGTAGAAAGTAAATTTGATGAGACCATATCAACTAAATAAATCAATTCCAGAAAGACGGAGATAGATATTGGGCGATGATGTCAGTTGATCAATGAGGTGATTGAGGCAGATTAGTGGCATTTAAGAGACTTTCAAACACATGAATATGCAGGGAATGAAGGGATATGGATTATGAGCAAGCAGATTAAGTGTGGGACACAGTTGCTGGAGTAACAATTGCTGCAGGTCAACAGCGTCTCTCTGGAGAGCATGGATAGGTGACGCTTGGGTCGAGACCCTTCAGCCCCAACCCGACGCTAGCATTTATTTCAAGAGGGCTTGTATACAAAAACAGGGATTCTTTGCCACAGACGGCTGTGGAGGCCAAGTTAGTGGATATTTTTAAGGCAGAGACAGATTCTTGATGAGTCCGGGTGTCAGAGGTTATGGGGAGAAGGCAGGAGAATGGGGTTAGAAAATGAGAAAAAATGAACGGGGAACGGAGATGAGGAAAAACTTTTTCAACCAGAGGGTTGTGAATCTGTGGAATTCTCTGCCTCGGAAGGCAGTGGAGGACAATTCTCTGGATGCTTTCAAGAGAGAGTTAGATAGAGTTCTTAAAGATAATGGAGTCAAGGGATATGGGGAGAAGGCAGGAATGCGGGGTACTGATTGTGGATGATCAGCCATGATCACAGTGAATGGCGGGGCTGGCTCAAAGGGCAGAATGGCCTCCTCCTGCACTATATTGTCTATTGAAAGGATGTTGCACATGATAGATTGCCAAAGAGATTCACCAGGACATTGCCATTGCCTGGATTGGAGGACTTTAGTCATGGGGAGAGATTGGACTTGTTTACCCTGGAGCAAAGGGCACTGAGGGGTGATTTGATGGAGGCAGATAAAACTATAAGAGGCGCAAGGTGGATAGTCAATCTCCCCCCCCCCCCCCCCCCCCCCGATAAGGTTATCAAAAACAAGAGGGCACCGTTTCAGAGGTGAGTGGGAAGAGTTTCAAAAGCAGGCAAGTTCTTTTTCAAAATATGGAGAGTGGTTGATATCTGGAATATTCTGCCAGGGGAGGTGGTGGAAACATACAATCACTATGTTTAAGGGCAATTTAGGCAGGAACTTAAATAGGCAAGGCACAGGATAAAGGGCCAAATGGCCTACTCCTGCACCTATTTTCTATGTTTCTATGCTGCTGAGTTACTCCAGCAATTTGGGTCTATCTTCGGTATCAATCAACATCTGCGTTTCCTTCCTGCGGGAGATAGTCTTAATGAGGGCAAATGGGTTAGTATAACAGGCAGAAAGGTCAGCATGGGTGATGCGGGCCGAAAGGTAACGTTCTGGCAAGGGTTCAAGAAGAGGGACCTAGTTGAATGGGTACAGTTCCCTGTAGGTGGCATTGCAGGTGGACAGGGTGGTCAAGACAACTTTGGTACATTGGCCTTCATCAGTTACAGTATTGAGTATAGGTCTTGGGACCTTATGCTACAGTTGTACAAGATGTCAGTGAAGCCACACTTGGAATATTATGTTCAGTTTTGGTCACCCTGCTATTAAGCTGGAAAGAGTGTAGAAATGCATGGAGATGTTGCCAGGACTTGAGGGACTCAGCTGTACGGAAAGGCTGGGCAGGGTAGGACTTCATTCCTCGGGGGGGGGGGGGGGGGGGGGAGACAGAGAGCTGGAGGTGTATAAAATGATGAGGGGCTTAGATATAAGAAAATAACTGCAGATGCTGGTACAAATCGAAGGTATTTATTCACAAAATGCTGGAGTAACTCAGCAGGTAGCATCTCAGGAGAGAAGGAATGGGTGACGTTTCGGGTCTCGACCCTTCTTCAGTCTGACCCTTCTTCGTCACCCATTCCTTCTCTCCTGAGATGCTGCCTGACCTGCTGAGTTACACCAGCATTTTGTGAATAAATACCTTGGAGGAGCGTAGATATGGTGAATGCACCGAGTCTTTTTACCAGGGTAGAGGAATCAAGAACTAGAGGGCAGAGGTTTAAGGCAAGAGAGGGAACGTCTAGACATAGAGGGTGGTACGTACAAGGAACAAGGTGCCAGAGGAAATAGCCGAGGCAGCTACAAGAACGTTTAAGACATTTGGATAGGTAAATGGATAGGAAAGATTTCAAGGGATAAACAATCCTGCCCTTTTATCCCAAAGTCATAGGGTCCTGAGGTAGGGAAACAGGCCCTTCTGCCCAACTCACCCATGTCAACCAACCATGCCCCATCCTAGTTAGTCCCATTTGTCTACGTAGGACCCTTATCCCTTGAAATCTTTCCTATCCATTTACCTATCCAAATGTCTTAAATGTTCTTGTAGCTGCCTCGGCTATTTCCTCTGGCACCTTGTTCCTTGTACGCTGCTGCTGCCTGACCCATTGAGTTCCCCAAACCTTTTTGTATTTTGTTCAGCGTACCAGCATCAGTCATATCTTGTGTCTGCGTTTTGATTCTCCAACGTACAGCTGTGTTTTTCTGCTGAAAGTTCCATTTCCATTTATTTATATTAAAGCTATTTTCTATTTACAAAGACTCCACACGGGATGTCTCTGCAACGCGCCCAATGTCACGTTGGGAAAGTTACAGAGATCTATATATAATTTCTTGGCCGTTCTTCATGATCTGAAGGGCAAGGATCCTTGCACGCACCTAAATACCAGAGCAGATTATTGGTGGCGTTGCTCTGTGGCAGTGGAATGTGACCAGACCGGTTTCCTCTTCTGAAAGAAGGCTTCGATTCCTTCCTGGCCATCACTCATCGCCAGGTTGTCCACCATGACCTGTGAGGTGGTCTGATAGGCCCGGCTGCGGTCCTGGGCCATTTGCTTGTAGAATGTGGCTTTGCCCAGAGCCACGACAGACCTGCTGGCCCCACAGATATGGCCGACGATCCTCGCCGTCTCCTCGTCTAACCTGCCCTCGGGCACCACTCTGCTCACCAGCCCGTGCTGCAGGGCATCCTGGGCAGAGATAGGCTCCCCTGTAAACAGCATCTCCAGGGCAACCTGTGGCAAAACACAACAAATCACATCTTTAAGATAAACACAAAGTGTTGGAGTAACTAAACGTTATGGCAGGGCTTTGATATGAAGAAAGACTGGATAGACTAGGCTTAGCGGAAGTGGCGGCGCCTAACGGCTGCGGCTCGCTAGCAGTCTGTTCGTCTTTTTTTCCTTTTTTTGTGTTGTGTGTCGGTGTTGGGATGGGTTTTGTATTTTTTTGGTTGTGTATGTGTGGGGGGTGGGGTGTGGGAAACTTTTCTCTTTTAGGTCTCTTCCTCACGGCGTGGGGTGCGGCTCGGCCGCTGGACTTTACATCGCCCGGTGCGGCTTGGCCGCTGGACTTAACAGTGCCCGGTGCGGCTCGGCCACGGGACTTTTCATCGCCCGGTGCGGCTCGGCCGCGGGACTTTACATCGCTGGTGCGGCTCGGCCGCTGGACTTAACATCGCCCGGTGCAGCTCGGCCGCGTAGCCTAACATCGCCCGGTGCGGCTCGGCCGCGGGACTTTACATCGCCCGGTGCGGCTCGGCCGCGGGACTTAACATCGCCCGGTGCGGCTCGGCCGCGGGGACTTCCATCCCCTTGCGGGTACTGTGCGGGTCGGTCGGGGACGAGCTGTCTGTCCGTGGGCGTGGGGAAGAGAGTGGAAGTTTTGTTGCCTCCATCACAGTGAGGGGGTGTTTGGAGTCACTGTGATGGACGTTTGTGTTGGGGTTATGTGTCTTGTGTTCTTTTTTTGTATGACTGCTATGTAGTTTCGTTCGGTACCTTGGTACCGAATGACAAATAAAGCTCTGTTATACTGTTATATTCACTGGAATTTAGAAGACTGAGGGGGGATCTTATAGAAACATATAAAATTCTTAAGGGGTTGGAGAGGCTAGATGCGGGAAGATTGTTCCCGATGTTGGGGAAGTCCAGAACCAGGGGTCACAGCTTAAGGATAAGGGGGAAGTCTTTTAGGACCGAGATAAGAAAACATTTCTTCACACAGAGAGTGGTGAGTCTGTGGAATTCTCTGCCACAGAAGGTAGTTGAGGCCAGTTCATTGGCTATATTTAAGAGGGAGTTAGATGTGGCCCTTGTGGCTAAAGAGATCAGGGGGTATGGAGAGAAGGCAGGTACAGGTTACTGAGCTGGATGATCAGCCATGATCATATTGAATGGCGGTGCAGGCTCGAAGGGCCGAATGGCCTACTCCTGCACCTATTTTCTATGTTTCTATGTTATTCCCATTATCATGGTTGTGCACTGTGGACGGCTCGATTGTAATCACATACCGATAAAGCCATCGTAAACCAAAAATATCGTAAATCGAAATGCATTTAATACACCCGATCACATGGCCGGAAGCTCGCTGCGGCTGCCCAGCTTTTGCACCACCGTAAAGTCGAAATATCGTAAGTCAGGGAGCATCTGTATTGTCTTTGCATTGACTGGATAGCACGCAACAAAAGCTTTTCACTGCACCCCAGTACATGTGACGATAAATAACTAACTAACTCAGTGGGTCAGGTAGCATCTCTGGAGAAAAAGGATGGGTGGCTTTTCAGGTTGGGACCCTTATAGTCATCAGTGTGGAGACAGGCCCAACTTGCCCGCACCGACCAACATGTCCCATCTACACTATTCATGTACCTGTCCAAATGTTTGTTAAAACTCGCAATATACCTGCCTCAACTACCTCATCCAGGAGTGTGAAAGGGAGATTGCCAGTCGGCGTGGACTCGGTGGGACTGTTTCCTCACTGTATCTCCAACCCAAACTAGTTCTCAACATTGGGAGTAAGTGAACAAGGGCAAATTATGTTCTTGTTGGTGATGGGTAGACTTCAATGTTGACCGCACACTATCGAAATGAAGGACCCCTTCCCCTCCAAACCTCTGGATTGACTAAAACTATACACGCTGCAACTTGCAGGAAGGAACTGCAGATGCTGGTTTATACCGAAGATAGACAAAATGCTGGAGTAACTCGGCGGGTCAGGCAGCATCTTTAGACTTTAGAAATACAGCAGGGAGACAAGTCCTTTGGCCCGCCGTGTCCGTGCCAACCTTGTGCATTAGCACCATCAATACACAAGGGACAATTTGCAATTTTTACCTCAGCCAATTAACCTGCAAACCCGTACATATTTGGAATGTGGGAGGAAACCGGAGGGGAGGGGAGAACGTACAAACTCCATACAGACAGCCCCTTTAATGAGGGTTGAACTCGGGTCTCTGTCGCTGCACCTCTGTGGCGCCCTCTGTGGAGAAAAAGAATAGGTCTCGACACAAAACCTCACCTATTCCTTCTATCCCTCCAGAGATGCTGCCTGTCCCGCTGATTTACTTCAGCATTTTGTGTCTACCTATTCCTTCTTTCCTGATTAAAGTCCTCCAGACAGATCATTCTGAAAAAAGGTGCTGACCCAAAACATTTCTGTCTATTCCCTCCACAGATGCTGCCTGATCCGTTGAGTTCCTCCGGCACTCTGTGAAACGTCACCTATCCATGTCTCCAGAGATGCTGCCTGACCCGCTGAGTTACTCCAGCACTCTGTGAAACGTCACCTATCCATGTTCTCCACAGATGCTGCCTGACCTGCTGAGTTACTCCAGCACTCTGTGAAACGTCACCTGTCCATGTTCTCCAGATGCTGCCTGACCCGCTGAGTTACTCCAGCACCGTGTCGATCGTGCAGCCACGTACCTTGCGAGGGACGGCTCGGCCCAGGGCCACGGCTGGCGTGGAGCAGAAGAGGCCGACGGTGACGCCGGGCGTGGCGAAGCGCGACGTGTCCGACACCACGGCCATGTCACAGCTGGCCACCAGCTGGCAGCCCGCTGCGGTCGCCAGCCCGTTCACTTTGGCAATGACTGGCACGGGGATGTCCTGAAGCAAGCTCATCACCTGCAATTGGAGACAAGGCGAGGCCAGGTCAGTTTAGTTTATTGTGCCGAGGTACAGTGAAAAGCTTTTGTTGGACTATGGAAATGACAGAGACCCTGCATTTGGAAAAAATAAGGTTTGCCTTAATCGACAAACCTGAGTTGTTTTTAAAAATATGGTCTCCATTTATTGAATTTTTAGAAAAGTAAATGGGTTTGGCACAGGACTAAAATTTAAAAAAAAAAAATTTAAATAAAAAGTTGAAACTTGAGTTGGGGGTTGGATGTACAGCTGTGGTTTTTGTCTCCCGGATCTACTCCCGTTAATTTTTATTGTTAGATCCTTTTTTTTTTTTAACCCTCTTACTCTCTCTTCCCAAGTTTATAGTTTTATATTTTTATTTTTACTTTCTCTCTTCAAAAATTTAAAAATTGAAGCTATGTAAGAACTTTGTAACAAATGTGTTTTTAAAAAAAATTTCGATTTGTACATATGCTTTTCAAAAAAAAAAAAAAAAGAAAAAAGAAAAAAAAAAAAAACTTTTGTTGCGTGCTAACCAGTCAGCAGAAAGACAATACATGATTACAATCGGGCCGTTTACAGTGTGTTGGTACGTGCTAAGGGAATGACGTTTAGTGCAAGGCAAAGACAGCAAAGTGGGTCAAAGATAGTCTTTCAGGACCGAGATGAGAAAGTTTTTTTTCACACAGAGTGGTGAATCTGTGGAATTCTCTGCCACAGAAGGTAGTTGAGGCCAGTTCATTGGCTATATTTAAGAGGGAGTTAGATGTGGCCCTTGTGGCTAAAGGGATCAGGGGGTATGGAGAGAAGGCAGGTACGGGATACTGAGTTGGATGATCAGCCATGATCATATTGAATGGCGGTGCAGGCTCGAAGGGCCGAATGGCCTACTCCTGCACCTATTTTCTATGTTTCTATAGTCCGAGGGTTAGCAGCGGAACTGACCGATTGTTCATTCATCTGAAACCCCTTCCAATAACCTTCATACACGCCCTGGTGACGAGGCCTTCATGTGGAACAGTACAGCACGGGGACAGGCCCTTCAGCCCCCAGTGTCTGTGATCAACATGACACCCAGTGAAACTAATCTCCTCGAAGGTAGACACAAAATGCTGGAGTAACTCAGCGGGTCAGGCAGCATCTCAGGAGAGAAGGAATGGGCGATGTTTCTGGTTGAGACCCTGCTTCAGTCTCGACCCGAAACGTTACCCATTCCTTCTCTCCCGAGATGCTGCCTGACCCGCTGAGTTACTCCAGCGTTTTGTGTCTACCCTCCATTTAGACCAGCATCTGCAGTTTTTTCCCCCCATAAACTCATCTCCTCTGTGCCTGCACGTAAAGACCGTGACTATATTGGGGAGGATGATGTCAAAACACAAAGTACAGCTCCACCACTGATATTCTGACATCCTTGGTTCCAGAGTCTTTCTGGATTATCCGTGTTGCCGGACCAACAGAGGTCACGGCCTCCGAGAGGAGTCCACGGCACCGGAACGTTCCGCCTAGGCCGCCGAGGGAAGGGGCCGAGATACCGGCTCGGCAAAATCGGCTGTGGGACCGGATCTGCCGGCTCGGGCCGGACCGGAGTTCCAGAGCCCCGGCCGCAGGGGGCAGATCCCACCCATCAATCGGCCGTGGAAGTCCCAATGAGGTGGAGATCGGCCGCCTCGCCCAGCCTGGGGGACACGTGTTCGGAGGGACTTCCGGGAAGGGGGATTTCAAGTGCGCTCTCATAATGTTGTCCGGATTAAATGAGGTGCCAGAGCACAATTGCTGGAAAATTGGTGGTGAACCTGTACACCTGTATGTTTTGGTTGGATAGCAGGCAAACAAAAGTTTGTCACCGTGTCTCGGTGGACGTGACAATAATAAATCTAAAGCAGTTTGTCAAGCTGGAAAGGGTTCAGAGAGGTTTTATTTGGATGTCGCCAGGACTTGAAGGTCTGAGCTATAGGGAGAGGTTAAGTAGGCTGGGACTCTATTCTTTGGAGCACAGGAGGATGAGGGGTGATCTTATCGAAGTGCATAAAATCATGAGAGGAATAGATCGGAATCTCTTACCCAGTGTAGGGGAATCATGGATCAGAGGACATAGGATTAAGGTGAAGGGGAAAAGATTTAATAGGAATCTGAGGGATAACATTTTCACACAAAGGGTGGTGGGTGTATGGAACAAGCTGCCAGAGGAGATCGTTGCAACGTTTAATAAACAGTTAGACAGGTACATGGATAGGGCAGGTTTAGAGGGATATGGGCTAATCGCAGACAGGTGGGACTAGTGTGGCTGGGGCATATTGGCCGGTGTGGGCAAGTTGGGCTGCATCACTCTGACATGTTGGGGATATTTTACTTGGGCACTGCACCCAATCGCAGACAGGTGAGACCAGTGTAGCTGGGGTATGGGCAAGTTGGGCTGCATCACTCTGACATGTTGGGGATATTTTACTTGGGCACTGCACACAAACAGCTGGCGCTACCACCGCATTAGTGTGTGGAATTAAACGGCAGAGCTTACTTCAGAGCAGACTGTGAACACGAGGGCATGGTAGTCGCCACCTTTTGTTGACGTCAGCTCCTTCAGATCATGGCCGGAGCAGAACACGGGTCCTTCAGCTGCACACACACAAATGAACCAGCCTCACTTACAAGTAGCAAACCAACGCTGCGTTTAGAATGAACATCAACAGCTCCATAAATGCTTAGGTTAAAAGGCAGACCAAGACACAAGGACCTGCAGATGCTCATTTACAAATATAAATCGGACATTTTCCCCGCACTCTTTCCAGCTTAATGGCATCCTTCCTTTATTAGGGCAAGCAAAACTGAACACAACACTGCAAATGCGGCCTCACCAACGTCTTGTACAACTGCAACATAACGTCCCGACGTGCAAAGTAACTCAGCGGGTCAGGCAGCACCTTGAGAGAACACGGTGGCGCAAGGCAGCAACTCTACGGTGGCACGGTGGCGCAGCGGTAGAGTTGCTGCCTTACAGCGAATGCAGCACCGGAAACTCAGGTTCGATCCTGAATACGGGCGCTGTCTGTACGGAGTTTGTACATTCTCCCCGTGACCTGCGTGGGTTTTCTCCGAGATCTTCGGTTTCCTCCCACACTCCAAAGACGTGCAGGTATGTAGGTTAATTGACTGGGTAAATGTAAAAATTGTCCCTAGTGTGTGTAGGATAGTGTTAATGTGCGGGGATCGCTGGGCGGCGCGGACTTGGTGGGCCGAAGGGCCTGTTTCCGCGCTGTATCTCTGAATCTAAAAAAAACACGTGAGGCAATGTTTCAGGTTGGGACCCTTCTTCAGTTCACGGGGTGTTGTTTCTGGGCTGCTGAGTTACTCCAGCACCTTGTGTTTATCTTTGGTATAAACCAGCATCTGCAGTTTTTTGTTTCTACATACTCTCTTCTCTACATTGGCCTTGAAAACCTGGATGGCAGAGTGCATTTTGAGAGGAATGCAAGGAAACATTCAGGGATGTAGAAAGGCAGCAAACGAGCGAAGACCCGGTAAAATGTGAGGCCAATCATTTTTGGTGCACAGAACTGAACAAGACTGAAGACTGTTGGTGTTCAGAGTAATCAGGGGGTCCTTGTACGCAGGTCACTAGGACGTAACATGTAGGTACAGAAAACAATTAGGCAAACAATATTTTGTACTTCATTGTAAAATGATTTGAGTAGGAAGTTTGCTTTGTAAACTTGTACTCTTGGTAAAGCAGCCGACATAATGAAAGACTTGTCCCACCCCGGTCATTCCTTCTTCTCCCCGCTCCCGTCCGGCAGAAGGTGCAGAAGCTTGAAAGTGCGCACCACCAGACTCAGGAACAGCTTCATCCCCTCTGTTATCAGGCTTCTGAACGGCCCTTCCATAAGCTAGGGTGCTGTCCGATTCACCTCTACCCCATTGCGGACATTGGACTTTGTCTGTGGAACTGATGCGCTACAATGCTGAGAACTA